>NC_057797.1:184514646-184599511 GCF_018294505.1 Triticum aestivum | reverse complement strand
ATGGGGGGTGTCTGACCCCTGCTCGCACCCCCCTGTCTCCGCCCTTGGACATGGGCATGGTTCGAACCTGACGGGCTTTGTGGATGCAGATGGGAGTGATCAGGATTGAATTGCACTGGATAATTTTTTCCTTTCGAAACTTGGGGCTAGTTTGGCAGCAAAAAATTTCTTAAACTGTGGTAATTGAAAACCACAGTATTACTTTGGGTGGGCAAATAATACTACAGTTTTCTAAAATCAATGTTTTTCTCAGTTGTTTGGTTGCTGCTATTTAACCAAAGTTCTGATCAAGTATTTTAGCGTGAATGATTGAGTAATTAGCGGCAGCTAACGGCGGCCGGCTGCATGCAGCTGCCATGCACACGTAGTATCATCCTAGGATCAGTCAACTAGATTGAAGTAATACAATCCTAGGAACGTGTTGCCATTATATGTCTATATACGTGCATGTACTTCCAGCCGATCCTAAATTCTTTGTGCGTGTACCTGGGCCATTTATACTGAATCGGGTAGCTAGCTAGCATATATAACCTGCTGCTTTTGAGTGTTCTCCAAAAGGATCAATCAATCTAATCCGTGCGCTACTCGACGGAAATGCATAGGCAGCCAAGGACACGAGAAATAGCTTGCTACGAACAAGTGTTCTCCCTGGTGGTGAGCTTGATTTAGTCATGGCACTGTAGAGAGAGGAGACTCGCACGCGACGCCGGCTGGAAGATAGACTAATCAAACTGAATCGGCTATAACCAAGAGATATAATATGGTCGTTTACCATATAAGAGAAAGAGGGAAAATGGGATGGGATCGCTCTGAATATTCTTATCTTGACGTAGACGGCAACATCAAGTGCGATCTCCCAAAAAATTTCTCTCCGTTCTGTTTTAAACGCAACAAAGTATTCAAAATCATGGTATTTTTCAGAAACTATAGTATTCTCAGAAAACTTTAAAAAAACTGTGTTGCCAAACGCAGCCTAGTGTGATGGGTAAGTTAAATTGCTGTCAAGCTCCACCTTTGACTGTCAGAAATCAGCATGTAACTATACTAACCGGAACACATTATGTCATGTTATCCACCGGTCGTGGAAAAGGAGGTTCGTTTGACTATGCAAAGCAGCATGTTTTAGGGCATGTACAATGCATAGCCTCAAGATGATGTCTCGCATGCCATGTAGGATCGGATATGACGTAAAGTAGGTTTGGATAGGGAAGCGGGATCCTCTTCAGTAGGCGGGTGTTTGAAGAAAAAAAGTGTGGTCCGGTGACAAAATCTGAAAAGGTTGAAGTAAAAAGTAAAGATGCGTGTGTACTAGAATCTTTATTTTCTATTTTTTAATGAGGTCCACTAGTGGTAGCTTGCATTAGGGAGAAAAAAATAAATATAGATGCCTTAAATTACATTTTGTCATGAGGCATATGTAATCATATGCTACCATTGTACATGCCTAGCTGAGCGGGCGCGTTTGCATCAGCAAATCTGTGGAAAGGCAACGTATGTTTATCCAATCCGATGTTAGTTAGATTCTTAATCTTATCATCTCGAGACGGAATATGTAGCCAAACGCCGCTCGACACTTGCGTGAATGGCCGTGAGCCCGACGTCCGGCCGGGCGGGAGACGACGTACCCAACGACCACCCCACGCGTTTTGCGCGTCAGAACGGAGCAAAGCCCCGCGTCCTCGACTCCTCGTCCTGCTGCCACAGCCGCTAGCTAGTCAGAGCTGAGAAGTCGGCATGGTCGGAGTGCATCTGCAGCTCGTTCAGGCGCAAGTGTCGTCGGACGAACCCTGCTGCCTGTATGGTGGCACGTACTCCTGCTTACGATCGATGAGACCGGCACTGGAGTGGAGTAGTCTTCTTGCGGAGCGTGGTGCGCGCTGACCGGCCGGACGTGTCGACCGAGTGGTTGCCGCGGCTAGCAGGCAAAACCGACCGTGCCCGTGTTCATGTGCTTGGCCGACTCTGTGCACACAAAATTTAATGGTCGGTGTGTTTTCTGAAATGAGAGAGGGAGACTGGAAGAAACTATCCGTGTCGTGTCAAACGCGGAAGGTTGCATCGGCGTAAATGCAGGGGAGCGTACGTGCACAGTGTGCTGATGGAAACGTTCAATCGGTAGCATACATACATGCATGAGAACGATGTGCCGCTCGTCGGCGACAAGGACTGAAGTCCTTTTTTTTAGAGTTTCTACAAGATGTTAAACACCCATACCATCACAAAACTGTATGTTTAACGGAAATTCAATTGAGCTCTTGGGAGCCTATGCTCCTGCTCATAAAAAAAACTTCTCACAAATGTCATTTTTATAAAAAAAAATATTTTTCATCTCTCAACTCTTTCAAAAGTATAGAAATGGTCCCTCAACTGTAAAACCAGCAAAACATAGTCCCTCAACTATTCAAAACAGATAAGTTTAGTCCCGCATATCATTTCCGGTGTTTTTATGTACGACACTGACGTGGTTTTGTGTGGGACCCACCTTTCAATTTGTGAAGAAAAACATTAGAGGAACACACCCACATGTCATTCCTATTAGTGGTTGGAAGAAAGAAATAAGCAAAACACTAAAATACGCAGCAGTGTGATGCGAACAAGCGACATCACGTTGGGAGCTCCCGTCCACAAGCCAGCTCAGCCAATAGATATTTGTTTTCAACAAATAACTGAAATTTTATTATACTACTACCATGTATCACCTTACCTAGGGTCGGCAATGGGTACCCATTACCTATGCACCCTGCAGGTAAATATCCTATTAAGGTAAGGGTACGTGACAAAAAATTACCCATGGGTATGTAAATAGAAAAATCTCAAACCCATCGGGTAGAGCGGATACGGGTATGAGACCATATAGTCCAGACTAGCATGTAGCCTTATACACTCTAACAAGTACGAAAAAATTACCTCTACCCTTTGTCGTGAGTTTGCGAACTTAAAATGTATGACTATGTACTAGTGTTTACATCTATGTGTTGATGTTTTGATGTGTTGTTGTTACAAGAAAGTGTTGATATTTATAAAATGTATTGTGTTTATCACACAGAAGGGTTTGAACTGAAGTCGAATGAGTAGAGAGATCGGACGAATTTTCACTAGGGTTTGGAGAGATCTGGAGCAAGCAAAAGAAGAAAAGAGAGAGGGGGTGAAATACCTCCATCCACGGGCTACTTGTGATCGACAGGGCGCCATACGACCGGCCATGCGAGCGTAGGCGCTCATATGGAAGGCTGTCGTTCACTCTGTAGGTAAAGTTGTTTCTGTGTATACCTCACGTGACCGCTAAAACGACCAACGGCACCCGTCGTCGAGCTCTTTGATCTTTTTCTTCTTCTGGTCGAGGATTTACAACCGCTTATACAAGCACGAGCTCTCGTATGAAATGCCGTCAAATGCTCTGGACTGCTTCTCTGTTTCTACGAAGAACTTATACTACCGGCCATGCGAGCGCTTGCGCCCATACGAAAGGCCGTCGTTTGCTTTGTTGCCTCTGGATGTTTTCTGTCGGAACCGCCAGAAAGTCATACGACCGCCCAAACGACCATGGTGGTCATACAATAGGCCGTCTTTTGTTTTGTTTTTTTCGAAACTTTTCTTTTTCTCCATTTTCCTGCAGGGTTAGTTCCAACGCGATACATAGGCATATTTACAGGCATTCACACGTTAATACAACACATATTTTAATTTGCACATAGCAAAGTTTTCATTAGAACAACTCTTTCAAACTCAACTTCTTTATCTAAAGTTTCAACGCTCTTTTTATTGAAAACAAAAATAAACTTCCTTGTCTACTTTATTCGCATAGGTTGTCGCCCACAAAGCGCTTGTTTTCGGTCGGTTAGATCGACCGTAGTGATGCTCATGTAGGTGCAAACACACTGAGACCATAGCTTCTGGCATTGACAACAATGCCTTCTCCGGTGTAGGTCTTCATTTTGTTTTTCCTGGGAAAATGTCTCACAAAAGGATCTTTAGCGGGTAAGTCAAATCTAACATTCCCCTCAAACACGTTTATCACAGTTTTGTTAGTTCTTATAAACGGTCTACCAAGAACCATAGGAGCAATAGGATTGATGTCTACTACACAACCTATTCTTGTAGACTCGTGTTGGGCCTCCAAACGCAGAGTTTTGTAGGACAACAACAAATTTTCCTCAAGTGGATGACCTAAGTTTTATCAATCTGTGGGGGGCGTAGGATGAAGATGGCCTCTCTCAAGCAACCCTGCAATCAAATACAAGAAATCTCTTGTGTCCCCAACACACCTAATACAATGGTAAATTGTACAAGTGCACTAGTTTGGTGAAGAGATGGTGATACAAGTGTAGTATGGGTAGTAGATATAGGTTTAAATATAAAAAAAGAAAGGTAGCAAGTGATAAAACGGAATGATACGTCCCTTTTGTATCATGTTTTTATATCGATATTTATTGCATTATGGGCTGTTATTACACATTATGTCACAATACTTATGCCTTTTCTCTCTTATTTTACAAAGTTTACATGAAGAGCAAGAATACCGACAGCTGGAATTCTGGGCTGAAAAAGGAGAAAATATTAGAGACCTACTCTGCACAACTCCAAAAGTCCTAAAACTCCACGAAAGTCAGTTTTGGAATATATTAAAAATATTGGGCGAAGAAAGCACCAGAGGGGAGCCATCCACTGTCCATGAGGGTGGAGGGCGCGCCCTCTGCCTCATGGGCCACCTGGAAGCCCCCCGTGCCCATCTTCTGGTATAAGATATCTTTTGCCTTGAAAAAAAAAATCAGAAGGAAGCATTTGGGACGAAGCGCCACCGTCTCGAGGCGGAACCTTGGCAGAACTAATCTAGGGCTCTGGTGGAGCTGTTCTGTCGAGGAAACATCCCTCCGGGAGGGGGAAATCATCACCATCGTCATTACCATCGATCCTCTCATCGGGATGGGGTCAATCTCCATCAACATCTTCACCAGCACCATCTCCTCTCAAACCCTAGTTCATCTCTTGTATCCGATATTTGTCTCAAAACCTCAGATTGGCACCTGTGGGTTGCTAGTAGTGTCGATTACTCCTTATAGTTGATGGTAGTTGGTTTATTCGGTGGAAGATTATATATTCAGATCCTTTATGCACATTAATACCCCTCTAGTTATGAACATGAATATGATTTGTGAGTAGTTACGTTTGTTCCTGAGGACATGGGAGAAGTCTTGTTATAAGTAGTCATGTGAATTTGGTATTCATTAGATATTTTGATGAGATGTATGTTGTCTTTCCTCTAGTGGTGTTATGTGAACGTCGACTACGTGACACTTCACCATTTTTTGGGCCTAGGGAAAGACATTGGGAAGTAATAAGTACATGATGGGTTGCTAGAGTGATAGGAGCTCAAAACGTAGTTTATGTGTTGCTTCGTAAGGGGCTGATTTGGATCCATATGTTTCATGCTATGGTTAGGTTTACCTTAATTCTTCTTTCATAGTTGCGGATGCTTGCGAGGGGGGTTAATCATAAGTGGGATGCTTGCCCAAGGAAGGGAAGTACCCAAGCACCGGGCCACCCACATATCAAATTATCAAAGTAACAAACGTGAATCATATGAGTATGATGAAAAATAGCTTGATGATAATTCCCATGTGTCATCGGGAGCGCTTTCCTTTATATGAGAGTTTGTCCAGGCTTGTCCTTTGCTACAAAAAGGATTGGGCCACCTTGCTACACCTTGTTTACTTTTGTTACTTGTTACCCGTTATGAATTACCTTATCACAAAACTATCTGTTACCGATAATTTTAGTGCTTGCAGAGAATACCTTACTGAAAACTACTTGTCATTTCCTTCTGCTCCTCGTTGGGTTCAACACTCTTACTTATCGAAAGGACTACGATAGATCCCCTATACTTGTGGGTTATCACGGAGCACAAATGTTATTGCAATGCTTAGAGACAAGGCCTAGGGTTCATACTTTCACTTGTGCAATCTCTCAATAGTGCTA
Source organism: Triticum aestivum (assembly GCF_018294505.1). Taxonomy (NCBI): domain Eukaryota; kingdom Viridiplantae; phylum Streptophyta; class Magnoliopsida; order Poales; family Poaceae; genus Triticum; species Triticum aestivum. The sequence goes on along the minus strand of NC_057797.1, from coordinate 184,593,535 downwards.
ACATAATTGAATCATATAACGGTCCCTCAGCGGGCTACAAAGAGTCAGTCCAAAATTCTTATCTGGCGGAGAACATAAGATGAAATTATTTTAAGGTACAAAACCACCTCAAAGTTATCTTTTTTGATCAATCTATTGAGCCATCCTTATAAGTGTCACAAATAGCCCTAGAGTTCGTACTAAAATAACACCATATCATACGCGTTAACCAACTCTAATGTCACCTAGATATTCCAATGCCACCACAAGTATCCATCGATATGCATCAAGCAATCTCAGATTCATAATATTCAATCCAACACAAAGAACTTCAAAGAGTACCCCAAGGTTTCTGCTGGAGAAAGTAGTACGAAATGTGTATGAACCCCTATGCATAGATTACCCCAATGTCACGATAATCCACAAGTTGGATACCAAAACATATATCAAGTGAATCAATAAAACACCCCATTGTCATCACGGGTATCCACATGCAAGACATACATCAAGTGTTCTCAAATCCAAAAAGTATTCAAACCGATAATAGTGAAACCTCAAAGGTAAAAACTCAATTCATCACAACAAGGTAGAGAGGAAAAAACACCATATGATCCGACCATATTAACAAAGCCCATGGTTACATTAAAATCATGCCAGATCAAGAACACGAGAGAGAGAGAGAGAGAGAGAGATCAAACATATAACTACTGGTACATACTCTCATCCACGAGGGTGAACTACTCCCACCTTATCATGGAGACCGCTAGGGTGATGAAGATGGCCTTCGGTGATGGTTTCCCCCTCACCAGGGTGCTGGAATAGGGCTCTGATGGAGATCACTTTGGTACAGAAGCTTGCAGCGGCGGTACAACTCATCTAGGTTTCTTTTTGGGGATTCCTCAACATATAGGAATATTTGGCATTGGAATAACATCACGGTCCACGAGGAAGCGACAAGATCGAGGGGCGTGACCTAGTGTAAGTGCATCTAGTGCCACCCCGAGTTGGTTTTGGAGTATTGACGACAAACCTGGTTGAGGGACTAATGTGTTTGTGAGAATTGCAGGATAACATAGGTAGTAGTCCCTCAATGATTCGGTTTACCTACCGGAGATAACCCCTAAAAATGTGTGAAGACATTAAAGATAATGGTGGTATGTGAAGATATTCACATTGAATACTATGACATGAGAAGGCGTCGCATGAAGTCTTTGGAGCGCGAAGACATAGTTGTTTCGTAGTTTCATTTTCTTCTTTGTTGAGTTATAGGAACCACCGTACTGTTAAGCGGGGTCCAAGTGAACAAAGTCAGAGTGACTAAAGTGATGCTCAACCAAATCCTATGTCTTCAAGTGAAGACAATGAGAGCAAATCTTATCCAGAGCTGGATGAGTCAGCTTTACTTGTAGCCCAAGTCAAGCTGCCGCGTGTGTTTGAAATCTGACCATTGGAACACGTGTCAGTTCCTTAGTGACCCAGGGTCATTTCGGACAAATCAGGTCGGGTTGCCTAGTGGCTATAAATAGCCCACCCCCTACACCATAAATTGGTGGCTGCTCAGAGTTAGTGCACGGCTTTTGTCGTTGAGAGCAACCCACCTCCAAAGCATTCGAGAGAGAGATCCTTGCGAAGACAAAGCCCAAAACACCCAGAGCCCAAAGAGTGTTTGGCATCACTGAAGTCTTTCTGTCCGCGTGATCTGAAGACTTGTTACACTTGAGGACTGTGAATCCTCCAGCCGGTTAGGCGTCGCGTTCTGAGCATCCAAGAGTCATTGTGGATTGCCGGTGAACGAAGTCTGTGAAGGTTTGGGAGTCTACCTTGAAGACTTACCAGAGTGATTGGGCGGGGACTAAGTGTCCTTGGCTCAAGGGGAACAAGGTGAAGATGCGGTCTTCTGAGTTGAATCTCAGCCTCCCTAACCAGACGTACAGTTGTCACATCAACTGTAACTGGTCAAACAAATCCTTTGTCTTCACCAAGCAACTAGTTCTATCTCTTCCTTCTCTTTACTTACAGTTTGTCTTCGTGAAGTCATTGCCTGCTTGCACTATCTGTTTGACTTCACTGTGTGACTACTTGTTTTGATTGGCTTCATACTACTCCCTCCGGTCCTTTTTAGTTTGATATAAGATTTGACTGAAGTCAGGCCTCATAAAGTTTGACCAATTTTATAGAAAAAGTATCAACATTCACAATCTGAAATCAATATCAATAGATGTGTCACCACTTAAAGTTTCATATTGTATAACTTTAGCATGGCAGATGTTGATATTTTTTCATATAAATACGGTCAAACTTTGTGAAGTTTGACTTTAGAGCATTCTAATATGTAGAGTAAAAAGGACCGGAGGGAGTATCTTCCATCCTGATCCATACTGCCTAGTGCTACCTCTTGAGCACTTGCGTTGGTTTTCCCTTGAAGAGGAAAGGGTGGTGCAGCAAAGTAGCGTAAGTATTTCCCTCAGTTTTTGAGAACCAAGGTATCACTCCAGTAGGAGGCTACGCGCGAGTCCCTCGCACCCACACAAAACATTGAAGACTATGACATGAGAAGACATCGCATGAAGTCTTTGGAGCGCGAAGACATAGTTGTTGCGTAGTTTCATTTTCTTCTTTGTTGAGTCATAGGAACCACCGTACTGTTAAGTGGGGTCCAAGTGAACAAAGTCAGAGTGACTAAAGTGATGCTCAACCAAATCCTATGTCTTCAAGCAAAGACAATGAGAGCAAATCTTATCCAGAGTTGGATGAGTCAGCTTTACTTGTATCCCAAGTCAAGCTGCCGCGTGTGTTTGAAATCTGACCATTGGAACACGTGTCAGTTCCTTAGTGACCCAGGGTCATTTTGGACAAATCAGGTCGGGTTGCCTAGTGGCTATAAATAGCCCACCCCCTCCACCATAAATTGGTGGCTGCTCAGAGTTAGTGCACGGCTTTTGTCATTTGAGAGCAACCCACCTCCAAAGCATTTGAGAGAGAGATCCTTGCGAAGACAAAGCCCAAAACACCCAGAGCCCAAAGAGTGTTTGGCATCACTGAAATCTTTCTATCCGCGTGATCTGACGACTTGTTACACTTGAGGACTGTGAATCCTCTAGCCGGTTAGGCGTCGTGTTCTGAGCATCCAAGAGTCATTGTGGATTGCCGGTGAACGAAGTATGTGAAGGTTTGGGAGTCTACCTTGAAGACTTACCAGAGTGATTGGGCGGGGACTAAGTGTCCTTGGCTCAAGGGGAACAAGGTGAAGACGCGATCTTCTGAGTTGAATCTCAGGCTGCCTAACCAGACATATAGTTGTCACATCAACTGGAACTGGTCCAACAAATCCTTTGTCTTCACCAAGCAACTGGTTCTATCTCTTCCTTCTCTTTACTTACAGTTTGTCTTCGTGAAGTCATTGCCTGCTTGCATTATATGTTTGACTTCACTATGTGACTACTTGTTCTGATTGGCTTCATACTATCTTCCATCCTGATCCATACTGCCTAGTGCTACCTCTTGAGCACTTGCGTTGGTTTTCCCTTGAAGATGAAAAGGTGGTGCAGCAAAGTAGCATAAGTATTTCCCTCAGTTTTTGAGAACCAAGGTATCAATCCAGTAGGAGGTTACTTGCGAGTCCCTCGCACCTACACAAAACAAATAAATCCTCGCAACCAACGCGATAAGGGGTTGTCAATCCCTACACGACCACTTACGAGAGTGAGATCTGATAGATATGATAAGATAATATTTTGGGTATTTTTATGATAAAGATGCAAAGTAAAATAAAAGCAATTAAAATAACTAAGTATTGGAAGATTAATATGATGAAGATAGACCCGGGGGCCATAGGTTTCACTAGTGGCTTCTCTCAAGAGCATAGATATTTTACGGTGGGTGAACAAATTACTGTTGAGCAATTGACAGAATTGATCATAGTTATGAGAATATCTAGGTATGATCATGTATATAGGCATCACGTCCAAGACAAGTAGACCGACTCCTGCCTGCATCTACCACTATTACTCCACACATCGACCGCTATCCAGCATGCATCTAGAGTATTAAGTTCATAAGAACAGAGTAACGCCTTAAGCAAGATGGCATGATGTAGAGGGATAAATTCATGCAATATGATAAAAACCCCATCTTGTTATCCTCGATGGCAACAATACAATACATGCCTTGCTGCCCCTACTGTCACTAGGAAAGGACACCGCAAGATTGAACCCAAAGCCAAGCACTTCTCCCATTGCAAGAAAGATCAATCTAGTAGGCCAAACCAAACTGATAATTCGAAGAGACTTGCAAACATAACCAATCATACATAAAAGAATTCAGAGAAGATTCAAATATTGTTCATAGATAAACTTGATCATAAACCCACAATTCATCGGTCTCAACAAACACACCGCAAAAGAAGATTACATCAAATAGATCTCCACAAGAGAGGGGGAGAACTTTGTATTGAGATCCAAAAAGAGAGAAGAAGCCATCTAGCTAATAACTATGGACCCGTAGGTCTGAGGTAAACTACTCACACTTCATCGGAGAGGCTATGGTGTTGATGTAGAAGCCCTCCGTGATCGATGCCCCCTCCGGCGGAGCTCCGGAACAGGCCCCAAGATGGGATCTCATGGATACAGAAAGTTACGGCGATGGAATTAGGGTTTTGGATCCGTATCTGATCATTTGGGGGGACGTAGGTATATATAGGAGGAAGAAGTACGTCGGTGGAGCAACAAGGGGCCCACGAGGGTGGAGGGCGCGCCTGGGGGGTAGGCGCGCCCCCTACCTCGTGGCCTCCCCGTTGGTTGCTTAACGTAGGGTCCAAGTCTCCTGGATCATGTTCGGTGAGAAAATCACGTTCCCGAAGGTTTCATTCCGTTTGGACTCCGTTTGATATTCCTTTTCTTCGAAACCCTAAAATAGGCAAAAAAAACATCAATTCTGGGCTGGGCCTCCGGTTAGTAGGTTAGTCCCAAAAATAATATAAAAGTGTATAATAAAGCCCAATAATGTCCAAAACAGTAAATAATATAGCATGGAGCAATCAAAAATTATAGATACGTTGGAGACGTATCACCTAGCTACTAATAGTCTTCGTGCTTTCACTTCATTGAATACTTGACTATGGCTTGCCTAGTGTAGTCTACCTTCCGCTGCATGTTAATAGGTTCATTTCTATCGTTTGTCTTCGAAACTTCCATGTTTTGAAGACTTTCATAAAAATCTCCTATTCACCCCCCTCTAGTCGATAACTAGCACTTTCAATTGGTATCAGAGCAAGGTACTCCCTTGTTCTGTGTGATTCAGTTTAACCACCTGGAGTTTTAGCAATGTCGACTGTAGGGATAATCGAAGTCTCCATTGCGTGCCCTGTCTTCAATGGCACTGATTACCCCTACTGGAAGAATAAGATGCGCATGCATCTTGAAGCCATTGATGTCGATCTATGGTATGTCTTCAAGAACGGCGTTCCCAAGACTGATGAAGATGTCACCGTTGCTGATGTTAAGAAGTTTGTTCAACTAGATTCTACTGCCAAGGACATCATCCGTGGTCATCTGACCAAAGGACAGTATGGCCGTGTTAGTGCTCTAGAAACGTCGAAGCTAGTCTGGGATTGGCTCTCCAAGGTCAACAAAGGCGTCTCAACCCAGAGAGATCAAAGGATTAGTGTCCTTCGCAACCTCTTCAACCGCTTTAAGAGAAATGACAATGAGAATGTTTAGCTCACATTTGATCGCCTCACTGACATCACAAATGAGCTTCATGCTCTCGGCGCCACTGCGATCACCAAGCATGAAATCGTTAAGACACTCCTGAGATCACTTGACAGCTCGTTTGACACCCTAGCCCTGATGTTTCAAGAACGCCCTGACTTCAAGACACTCGATCTGTCTGACATACTTGAGAGGCTCAACACACAGGAGTTTCAGCTATCTGAGAAAAGAGATATCTATGGTCCCAACTATGGCCGAACTCGCGCTTTGAAGTCAAAGGTTGTTTCCTCATCTGAAGAAGAATCTGACTGCAGTTCTAGTGATCCTGAAGACATTGGAAAGGAGCTTGCTATGCTTGTGAAGAAGTTTCAGAAATTCACCAAGAAGAAAGGCTTCAGAAAGTCTTCACAATCCAGCTCAAGAAATGATGAAGCTTGTACTCATGACCACAAGAAAAGAACATGCCAGAAGTGCAAGAAACCTGGTCACTACATCTCTGAGTGTCCGCAGTGGGACAATGAAAACAACAATAAGAAGAAGAGCAAGGAATATGATTCCGATGAGAAGAAGAAGAAGAAATCATCAAAGTCTTCTTCCAAGTCTTCATCAAAGTCTTTATCACACAAGAAGAGCTCATCTGGCAAGGCTCGTGCTTTTGTTGGCAAGGAGATGGATTCAGAGGAGGAGTCTGCTTCTGAGGAGGCGGAGGTGGAGTCTGAGGAGGAGTCTGACTCTGGCGTTGCAAGTCTAGCTCTAGCTACAGCGTACGTTGCCAAGTCCATCTTCAACACTGGAGACAATGGCTCCGTCACCTACGCTGATGCTAATGACAAGGATGACTCCGCTCCCACCTACTACTTCATGGCACGTGGTGCCAAGGTAAACTCACGCGGTGCTTACTTTCAAACATCAAGTGAAGATGACTCTGATTGTGAATCCAAACCCAGCTACAAAACACTTGCTAAAATTGCAACTGAACAACAGAAAGCTATGGAACATATTCAAAAACTGTTAGACAAAAGCGATGACCTGTTGGACACGGAAATGACCTGATCTCAGTCCTTAATTGAAGACATAAAAAATCTTCATGTTAAGTATGAGGAACTTGAAAGTCGTCATGAAACGCTCTCAACTACTCATGAAAAGCTTTCCTATGATTATCTTCAAAGGAAGCAAGAACTTGAGAAATTGAGAGCAGTTCATGAAGATCTTCAAAAAGAAAATGAGTCACTTCGCGCTCAACAGATCAGTCCCGCTCAGGAAGGATTTGAACCACCATGTCTAAAATGCCTTGAGCATGATAACGCTACTTCTGTTGCTGAATGTTCTACTGCTGCTACTGTTGCAATATCTTCAACTATAGATGCGGTAACTAACCCCTCTGCTGAGGATGCCACTGCTATTGCTGATGAAAATGCTAGGTTGAAGACATTGCTTGAGACAGGGATGTACAAAAGTCTCAAATGGCATCAGACACTAGAGGATGTCCTCAAAAAGCAGATTCTCAACCGAAAACCTAGGAAAGAGGGTGTTGGGTTCGAGAGGAAAATGAATGTTGATGGTTCTTACTGGAAGCCTGAGCAGTACCCCAAAACCACATGGGTGGCTGCAAAGGAACCTTCAGTGGATCCATCCACCCTATCTGGCTTCACTTGTGCTAACCCTATTATCATTGATGAATCCTTTGGTGCAAATTATAAAATGTTTAAGAATCAGAATGGTGAAGTGTTTGCCAGGAATATTGGTACTAACTACAGGAATGGGCCACCTATGAAGAAAATCTGGGTGCCCAAAAGGTGTCTGGAGAATCTTCTTGTGAATGTCGTCATGACACCACAAGGGAAGAAGACAAACCCTAGACCAAAGGCTTCATATGGTCCAAAGGCTTCATACAGACACATGACTCGCCTGAGTCACCCTAACACCAATATTTTGCAGGAAAATCATACTCAAACTTATGAATATGAGAGCGTATCATCAAACCGCTATGTTCATACGACTAAGAACTACTCTACTTATTCATATGAGTACTATTCGCCTCCTGCAAGGCTATTTGATAGGGCTCCAAAGCCGAAGTTCTCAGATGCTGCACTTAGACTCATTGCTTCTAAGCCACCCCTGAAGATGTGGGTGGCTAAGAAAAATTGACTCTCTTTTGCAGGGAAAGGTCTCCAGCCGGAAATCAAAGGCGTCAGATGCTATTGCTGGGGACCTAAAACATCTTGTTGGGCGCAAGATAAAATGCCCAAATGGTCTCACTATGTATTTTGTTCCTGAATCGCTTGCCATTCATCCTATCAGTCCTAATCTTGATCCGAGCTTTGATAATCTTCTTGTGCGTCAAATGTTTATGCTTCACAATACTCTTGGTGAAGCCTATCCCCCTAATTGTACTATAGGGTATGACACCTCATGCTTCAGAATGGATTATGGACAGCGGATGCACTAATCATATGACTGGTGATCGAAGTCTTCTCATGGACTCAACCTTACGTCCATTTGACAAGAGTCACATCACATTTGCTGACACTGGTAAAAGCAAGGTATTGGGTCTAGGTAGAGTTGCAATCTCAAAGGATCAGCACATGGATAAAGTGATGCTTGTTGAATCCCTTGGTTTCAACTTAATGTCTGTCTCAATGCTTTGTGACTTGAACATGATTGTGATATTTGGAAAGTATCGTTGCCTTGTTCTAATGGAATCTGACAAGTCTCTAGTCTTTGAAGGGTATCGGAAAGATGATTTGTACATGGTAGATTTCTCAGCAGGACCACATCTAGCCGTATGTCTTCTAGCAAAAGCTTCAGAGTGCTGGCTCTGGCATCGAAGGCTAGGGCATGCCGGTATGAGGAACCTATACACTCTCGTGAAGAAGAAACACGTCGTAGGCATCAAGGGCATCAAGTTCAAGAAGGATCATCTGTGTGGTGCCTGTGAAGCTGGAAAGATGACGAGGGCCAAGCATCCCTCGATGACAATCATGACGACATCTCAACCCTTCAAGCTGCTATGTATGGACTTATTTGGCCCTACTCACTACTCTACTCTCACAACCACTGCTTGTCTCTATGGCTTCGTCATTGTTGATGATTATTCAAGATATACTTGGGTGCATATAATCCTCTACAAGAATGAAGTGCAGGATGTCTTCAGACGCTTTGCCAATCGTGCCATGACGAACTATGGCGTCAAAATCAAGCATATCAGAAGTGACAATGGCACAGAATTCAAGAACACCAGCCTCAACACTTATCTTGATACATTGGGCATCACTCATGAGTTCTCAGCTCTGTACACGCCGCAGCAGAATGGCTTCGTGGAGCGCAAGAACAAAACACTCATTGAGGTGGCTCGGACGATGCTTGATGAATACAAGACTCCAAGAAAGTTCTGGCCCGAAGCCATTGATACTGCATGCCATGTCATCAATCGTGTTTATCTTCACAAGCTTATGAAGAAGACATCCTATGAACTCCTTGCTGGTAAGAAGCCAAATGCCAGTTACTTCAGAGTATTTGGTGCTAGGTGCTGGATCAAGGATCCACATCACACTTCAAAATTTGCATCGAAAGCACATGAAGGTTTTGTGCTTGGTTACAGAAAGGATTCGCACTCCTACAGAGTCTTCAACCTCTTTCACTATAAAGTGGTTGAAACTGTGGATGTGCGGTTCGATGAGACTAACGGCTCGCAAAGAGAGCACCTGCCAAATGTGCTAGATGAAGTTCCATCTAGTGAATCCATCAAGCTTATGGGAACTGGAGAAATCATACCGTCTGAAGCTCAGACTGAAGAGGAACTTATCATTTCTGTGTTGGGGAACGTAGCAGAAATTCAAAATTTTGTACGCATCACCAAGATCAATCTATGGAGAAGTCTACCAACGAGGGAAGGAGAATGCATCTACATACCATTGTAGATCGCTACGCGGAAGCATTCAAGTGAACGGGGTTGATGGAGTCGTACTCGTCGTGATCCAAATCACCGATGATCCTAGTGCCGAACGGACGGCACCTCCGTGTTCAACACACGTACAGCCCGGTGACGTCTCCTACGCCTTGATCCAGCAAGAGGAGAAGGAGAGGTTGGGGAAGACTCCATCCAGCAGCAGCACGACGGCATGGTGGTGGTGGAGGAGCGTGGTACTCCAGCAGGGCTTCGCCAAGCACCGCAAGAGACGAGGAGGGAGAGGGGTAGGGCTGCGCCAAGAAGGAGAGGAACTCATCTGTTGGCAGCCCCAAGTCCTCAAGTATATATAGGGGAGAGGGAGGGGTGCGCCCCACCTAGGGGCGGCGGCCAGCCCCAATCCCATCTAGGGTGGCGGCCAAGTGGAGGGGGAGAGGGAGGCGCACCAGGCATGGGCCTTAAGGCCCATCTGCCCTTAGGGTTTGCCCCCTCTTCCCCTTAGGCGCATGGGCCTTGGTGGGGAGGCGCCCCAGCCCACTTAGGGGCTGGTCCCTTCCCACTATTGGCCCATGTAGGCCTCCGGGGCTGGTGGCCCCACCTGGTGGACCCCCGGACCCCTCCGGTGGTCCCGGTACACTACCGGTGATGCCCGGAACACTTCCGGTGGCCAAAACCATACTTCCTATATATTAATCTTTACCTCCGGACCATTCCGGAACTCCTCATGACGTCCGGGATCTCATCCGGGACTCCAAACAACATTCGGTAACCACGTATATCTATTCCCTATAACCCTAGCGTCATCGAACCTTAAGTGTGTAGACCCTACGGGTTCGGGAGTCATGCAGACATGGCCGAGAAAACTCTCCGGCCAATAACCAACAGCGGGATCTGGATACCCATGTTGGCTCCCACATGTTCCACGATGATCTCATCAGATGAACCATGATGTCGAGGATTCAATCAATCCCGTATACAATTCCCTTTGTCTAGTGGTACGTTACTTGCCCGAGATTCGATCGTCGGTATCCCGATACCTTGTTCAATCTCGTTACCGGCAAGTCTCTTTACTCGTTCCGTAACACATCATCCCATGATCAACTCCTTGGTCACATTGTGCACATTATGATGATGTCCTACCGAGTGGGCCCAGAGATACCTCTCCGTTTACACGGAGTGACAAATCCCAGTCTCGATTCGTGCCAAACCAATAGACACTTTCGGAGATACCTGTAGTGTACCTTTATAGCCACCCAGTTACGTTGTGACGTTTGGCACACCCAAAGTATTCCTACGGTATCCGGGAGTTGCACAATCTCATGGTCTAAGGAAATGATACTTGACATTAGAAAAGCTTTAGCATACGAACTACACGATCTTTGTGCTAGGCTTAGGATTGGGTCTTGTCCATCACATCATTCTCCTAATGATGTGATCCCGTGATCAACGACATCCAATGTCCATGGTCAGGAAACCGTAACCATCTATTGATCAACGAGCCAGTCAACTAGAGGCTTACTAGGGACATGGTGTTGTCTATGTATCCACACATGTATCTGAGTTTCCTATCAATACAATTCTAGCATGGATAATAAACGATTATCATGAACAAGGAAATATAATAATAACCAATTTATTATTGCCTCTAGGGCATATTTCCAACAGTCTCCCACTTGCACTAGAGTCAATAATCCAATTCACATCGATATGTGATTAACACTCAAGGTCACATCCCCATGTGACTAACACCCAAAGAGTTCTGGGTTTGATCATGTTATGCTTGTGAGAGAGGTTTCAGTCAACGGGTCTGCAGCATTCAGATCCGTATGTACTTCGCAAATTTCTATGTCATCTTGTAGATGCAACTACTACGCTACATTTGGAGCCATTTCAAATAACTGTTCTACTTGGAGCTATTCTAAATTGTTGCTCCATTATACGTATCTGGTATCTCTACTCAGAGCTATCTGGATAGGTGTTAAGCTTGCATCAACGTAACTCTTTACGTCGAACTCTTTATCACCTCCATAACCGAGAAACATATCCTTATTCCTCTAAGGATAATTTAGACCGCTATCTGGTGATCTACTCCTAGATCACCTTTGTACCCTCTTGCCAAATATGTGGCAAGGCACACATCAGGTGTGGTACTCAGCATGGCATACCGTATGGAGCCTATGACAAAAGCATAGGGGACGACCTTCGTCCTTCCTCTTTCTTCTGCCGTGGTCGAGCTTTAAGTCTTAACTTCATACCTTACAACTCAGGCAAGAACTCCTTCTTTGACTGATCCATCTTGAACACCTTCAAGATCATGTCAAGGTATGTGCTCATTTGAAAGTACCATTAAGCGTTTTGATCTATCCTTACAGATCTTGATGCTCAATGTTCAAGTGTCTTAATCCAGGTTTTCCATTGAAAAACACTTTTCAAATAACCCTATATGCTTTCCAGAAATTCTACATCATTTCCGATCAACAATATGTCAACAACATATACTCATCAGAAATTTTATAGTGCTCCCACTCACTTCTTTGGGAATACAAGTTTCTCATAAACTATGTATAAACCCAAAATCTTTGATCATCTCATCAAAGCGTACATTCCAACTCCGAGATGCTTACTCCAGTCCTTAGAAGGATTGCTGGACCTTTGCATACTTGTTAGCATTTTTCCAGGATTGACAAAACCTTCTGGTTGTATCTCATACAACCTTTCCTCAAGAAAATCGTCGAGGAAACAATGTTTTGACATCCTATCTGTATGATTTCATAAATAATGCAGTAACTGCTAACATAATTCCAACAGACTTTTAGCATCGCTACGTGTGAGAAAGTCTCATCGTAGTCAACTCCTTGAACTTGTTGGGAAACATCTTAACGACAAGTCGAGCTTTCTCAATGGTGACACTTACCATCATTGTTTGTCTTCCTTTTAAAATCCATATGTACCTAACAGCCTTACGACCATCAAGTAGCTCTTCCAAAGTCTACACTTTGTTTTCATACATGGATCCTCTCTCGGATTATATGGCCTCGAGCCATTTTGGAATCCAGGCCCACCATCGCTTCTCCATAGCTCGTAGGTTCATTGTTTTCTAGCAACATGACTTCCGAGACAGGATTACGTACCACTCTGAAGTAGTACGCATCCTTGTCATCCCACGAGGTTTGGTAGTGACTTGATCTGAAGTTTCATGATCACTATCATAAGCTTCCACTTCAATTGGTGTAGGTGTCACAGGAACAACTCCCTGTGCCCTGCCATACACTAGTTGAAGAGACGGTTCAATAACCTCATCAAGTCTCCACCATCCTCCTACTCAATTCTTTCGAGAGAAACTTTTCCTCGAGAAAGGACCCGATTCTAGAAACAATCCCTTATTGCTTTCGGATCTGAGACAGGAGGTATACCCAACTGTTTCGGGTGTCCTATGAAGATGCATTTATCCGCTTTGGGTTCGAGCTTATCAGCCTGAAACTTTTTCACATAAGTGTCGCAGCCCCAAACTTTTAAGAAATGACAGCTTAGGTTTCTCTAAACCATAGTTCATACGGTGTCATCTCATCGGAATTACGTGGTGCCCTATTTAAAGTGAATGTGGTTGTCTCTAATGCCTAACCCATAAACTATCATGGTAATTCGATAAGAGACATCATGGTATGCATCATATCCAATAGGGTGCAGTTATGATGTTCGGACACACCATCACACTATGGTGTTCCAGGCTGTATTGGTTGTGAAACAATTTCCACAATGTCTTAATTCTGTGCCAAACTCGTAATTCAGATATTCATCTCTACGATCATATCATAGACATTTTATCCTCTTGTCACGACGATGTTCAACTTCACTCTGAAATTACTTGAACCTTTCAATAATTCAGACTTATGTTTCATCAAGTAAATATACTCACTATCTACTCAAATCATCTGTGAAGTAAGAACATAACGATATCCACTACATGCCTCAGCACTCATTGGACTGCGCACATCAAGATGTATTACTTCCAACAAGTTGCTTTCTTGTTCCATTTTACTGAAAACGAGGCTTTCAGTCATCTTGCCCATGTGGTATGATTTGCATGTCTCAAGTGATTCAAAATCAAGTGAGTCCAAATGATCCATCTGTATAGAGTTTCTTCATGCATATCTACCAACAAACATGGTTCGCATGTCTCAATCCTTTCAAAAATGAGTGAGTCCAAAGATCCATCAACATGGAGCTTCTTCATGCGTTTTATACCAACATGACTCAAATTGCAGTGCCACATTTGTGTGGTACTATCATTACTATCTTATACCTTTGGCATGAAAATGTGTATCACTACGATCGGGATGGTATTATTCAAATAAACAGAGTAACCATTATTCTCCTTAAATGAATAACCGTATCGCGATAGACATAATCCAATCATGTCTATGCTCAACGCAAACACCAAATAACAATTATTTAGGTTTTAATACCAATCTCGATGGTAGAGGGAGCGTGCGATATTTGATCAACCTTGGAAATACTTCCAACACATATCGTCATCTCACCTTTTAGCTAGTCTCCGTTTATTCTGTAGCCTTTTGTTTCGAGTTACTAACACTTAGCAACCGAACCGATATCTAATACCCTTGTGCTACTAGGGGTACTAGTAAAGTACACATTATAATGCATATCCAATATACTTCTGTCGACCTTGCCAGCCTTCTCATCTACCAAGTATCTAGGGTGGTTCTGCTTCAGTGATTGTTCCCCTTATTACAGAAGCACTTAGTCTCGGGCTTGGGTTCAACTTTGGGTTTCTTCACTAGAACAGCAGCTGATTTGTTGTTCCATGAAGTATCCCTTTCTTGCCCTTGCCCTTCTTGAAACTAGTGGTTTTACTAACCATCAATGATTGATGCTCCCTTTTGATTTCTACTTTTCGCGGTGTCGCGAATAGCTCAAGGATCATATCTATCCCTGATATGTTATAGTTCATCACGAAGCTCTAGTAGCTTGGTGGCAGTGACTTTGGAGAACCATCACTATTTCATCTGGAAGATCAACTCCCACTCGATTCAAGCAATTGTCGTACTCAGACAATCTGAGCACAAGCTCAAGATTGAGCTTTTCTCCCTTATTATGCAGGCTAAGAAAATCGTCGGAGGTCTTATACCTCTTGACGTGGGCACGAGCCTGAAATCCCAATTTCAGTCCTTGGAACATCTCATATGTTCTGCGATGTTTCAAAAACGTCTTTGGTGCCTCAATTCTAAACCATTTAGCATTACGCACTGAATTATCATGTAGTCATCAAAACGTGTATGTCAGATGTTCGCAACATCCACAGACGACGTTCGAGGTTCAGCACACTGAGCGGTGCATTAAGGACATAAGCCTTCTACTGTCTGCATAAATGCTACTATCAACTTTCAACTAATTTTTCTCTAGGAACATATCTAAACAGTAGAACTGGAGCGCGAGCTACGACATAATTTGCGAAGACCTTTTGACTATGTTCAGGATAATTAAGTTCATCTTATGAACTCCCACTCATATAGACATCCCTCCAGTCATCTAAGTGATTACATGATCCGAGTCAACTAAGCCGTGTCCGATCATCACGTGAGACGGACTAGTCAACATCGGTGAACATCTTCATGTTGATCGTATCTACCATACTACTCATGCTCGACCTTTCGGTCTCTTGTGTTCCGAGGCCATGTCTATACATGCTAGGCTCGTCAAGTTAACCTAAGTGTTTCGCATGTGTTCCGAGGCCATGTCTGTACATGCTAGGCTCGTCAACACCCATTGTATTCGAACGTAAGAATCTATCACACCCGATCATCACGTGGTGCTTCGAAACGACAAACTTTCGCAATGGTGCACAGTTAGGGAGAACACTTCTCTTGAAATTTTAGTGAGGGATCATCTTATTTAAGCTACCGTCGTTCTAAGCAAATAAGATGTATAAACATGATAAACATCACATGCAATCAAATAGTGACATGATATGGCCAATATCATATTGCTCCTTTTGATCTCCATCTTCGGGGCTCCATGATCATCATCGTCACCGGCATGACACCATGATCTCCATCATCGTGTCTTCTTGAAGTTGTCTCATCATCTATTACTTCTACTACTATGGCTAACACTTTAGCAACAAAGTAAAGTAATTACATGACATTTATGTTGACACGCAGGTCATAAATAAATAAAGACAACTCCTATGGCTACCGGTTAGCAATAAAGTAAAGTAATTACATGGCATTGTTCAATGACACGCAGGTCATACAATAAATAAAGACAACTCCTATGGCTCCTGCCGGTTGTCATACTCATCGACATGCAAGTCATGATTCCTATTACAAGAACATGATCAATCTCATACATCACATATCATTCATCACATTCTTCTTGGCCATATCACATCACATAGCATACCCTGCAAAAACAAGTTAGACGTCCTCTAATTGTTGTTTGCATGTTTACGTGGCTGCTATGGGTTTCTAGCAAGAACGTTTCTTACCTACGCAAAACCACAACGTGATATGCCAATTGCTATTTACCCTTCATAAGGACCCTTTTCATCGAATCCGATCCGACTAAAGTGGGAGAGACAGACACCCGCTAGCCACCTTATGCAACTAGTGCATGTCAGTCGGTGGAACCAGTCTCACGTAAGAGTACGTGTAAGGTCGGTCCGGGCCGCTTCATCCCACAATGCCGCCGAATCAAGATTGGACTAGTAACGGTAAGCATATTGAACAAAATCAACGCCCACAACAACTTTGTGTTCTACTCGTACATAGAAACTACACATAGACCTAGCTCATGATGCCACTGTTGGGGAACATAGAAGAAATTCAAAGTTTTCTACGCATCACCAAGATCAATCTATGGAGAAGTCTACCAACGAGGGAAGGAGAGTGCATCTACATACCCTTGTAGATTGCTACGCGGAAGCGTTCAAGTGAACGGGGTTGATGGAGTCGTACTCGTCGTGATCCAAATCACCGATGATCCTAGTGCCGAACGGACGGCACCTCCGTGTTCAACACACGTACAGCCCGGTGACGTCTCCTACGCCTTGATCCAGCAAGGGGAGAAGGAGAGGTTGGGGAAGACTCCATCCAGCAGCAGCACGACGGCGTGGTGGTGGTGGAGGAGCGTGGTACTCCAGCAGGGCTTCGCCAAGCACCGCAAGAGACGAGGAGGGAGAGGGGTAGGGCTGCGCCAAGAAGGAGAGGAACTCATCTGTTGGCAGCCCCAAGTCCTCAAGTATATATAGGGGAGACGGAGGGGTGCGCCCCACCTAGGGTTCCACCCTAGGGGCGGCGGCCAGCCCCAATCCCATCTAGGGTGGCGGCCAAGTGGAGGGGGAGAGGGAGGCGCACCAGGCATGGGCCTTAAGGCCCATCTGCCCTTAGGGTTTGCCCCCTCTTCCCCTTAGGCGCATGGGCCTTTGTGGGGAGGCGCCCCAGCCCACTTAGGGGCTGGTCCCTTCCCACTATTGGCCCATGTAGGCCTTCGAGGCTGGTGGCCCCACCTAGTGGACCCCCGGACCCCTCCGGTGGTCCCGGTACACTACCGGTGATGCCCGGAACACTTCCGGTGGCCAAAACCATACTTCCTATATATTAATCTTTACCTCCGGACCATTCTGGAACTCCTCGTGACTTCCGGGATCTCATCCGGGACTACGAACAACATTCGGTAACCACGTATATCTATTCCCTATAACCCTAGCGTCATCGAACCTTAAGTGTGTAGACCCTACGGGTTCGGGAGTCATGTAGACATGGCCGAGAAAACTCTCCGGCCAATAACCAACAGCGGGATCCGGATACCCATGTTGGCTCCCACATGTTCCACGATGATCTCATAGGATGAACCACGATGTTGAGGATTCAATCAATCCCGTATACAATTCCCTTTGTCTAGTGGTACAATACTTGCCCGAGATTCGATCGTCGGTATCCCGATACCTTGTTCAATCTCGTTACTGGCAAGTCTCTTTACTCGTTCCGTAACACATCATCCTGTGATCAACTCCTTGGTCACATTGTGCACATTATGATGATGTCCTACCGAGTGGGCCCAGAGATACCTCTCCGTTTACACGGAGTGACAAATCCCAGTCTCGATTCATGCCAACCCAACAGACACTTTTGGAGATACCTGTAGTGTACCTTTATAGCCACCCAGTTACGTTGTGACGTTTGGCACACCCAAAGTATTCCTACGGTATCCGGGAGTTGCACAATCTCATGGTCTAAGGAAATGATACTTGACATTAGAAAAGCTTTAGCATACGAACTACACGATCTTTGTGCTAGGCTTAGGATTGGGTCTTGTCCATCACATCATTCTCCTAATGATGTGATCCCGTTATCAACGACATCCAATGTCCATGGTCAGGAAACCGTAACCATCTATTGATCAACGAGCCAGTCAACTAGAGGCTTACTAGGGACATGGTGTTGTCTATGTATCCACACATGTATCTGAGTTTCCTATCAATATAATTCTAGCATGGATAATAAATGATTATCATGAACAAGGAAATATAATAATAACCAATTTATTATTGCCTCTAGGGCATATTTCCAACATTCTGCACCTAATCAACCTGAAGATAATGCTCAGCCTAAAGACAATCCTCCTAATGATGACAATGATTAGCAAGAGCAAAATCTTCGTCCAGTTCATCCTTGTGTTGCAAATGAAGTACAAATTGAGAAGATAATTGATAGCATCAATGCACCTGGTCCACTCACTCGTTCAAGTGCAACACAGCTAGCAAATTTCTGTGGGCACTTTGCATTTGTCTCAATATCAGAACCCAATAAAGTTGTTGAAGCCTTCATGGAACCTGAATGGATTCAAGCTATGCAAGAAGAGCTTCAACAGTTCGAGCTGAACAATGTGTGGGAATTGTTCAAGCGTCCCGATCCTCGTAAACACAATATCATAGGCACTAAATGGACATATCGCAACAAGCAAGATGAGCATGGTCAAGTTGTCAGAAACAAGGCTCGTGTTGTTGCTCAAGGATACACTCAAGTTGAAGGGATTGACTTCGATGAAACATTTTCTCCCGTGGCTAGGCTTGAAGCCATTCGCATACTGCTAGCCTATGCAAATCATCATAACATCCTTCTGTATCAAATGGATGTGAAGAGTGCCTTTCTCAATGGCAAGATTGAAGAAGAAGTGTATGTTGCACAACTGCCTGGCTTTGAAGATCCAAAATATCCTGATATGGTATACAAGCTCAATAAGGCACTGTATGGCCTCAAACAATCCCCTCGCGCTTGGTATGACACACTCAAAGATTTTCTGAAGAGCAAAGGCTTCAAACCTGGTTCCCTGGATCCCACACTCTTCACGAAGACATATGATGGTAAACTGTTTGTGTGCCAAATATATGTGGATGACATTATCTTCGGCTGCACTAATCAAAAATACAGTGATGAGTTTGGACACATGATGCAAGAGCAATATCAGATGTCCATGATCGGTGAACTAAAGTTCTTCCTTGGTCTTCAAATACGTCAGCAAAGCAACGACATCTTCATATCTCAAGAAAAATATCTCAAAGACTTCCTGAGGAAGTTTGGAATGCAAGATTGCAAAGGATACACGACGCCCATGCCAACCAAAAGTCATCTGGGTCCGGACGCAAATGGTAAAGAGTTTGATCAAAAGGCATACCGCTCCATGATTGGTTCTTTATTTTATTTATGTGCATCTAGGCCAAATATAATTCTTAGTGTTTGCATGTGTACCCGATTCCAAGCGGCACCAAAGGAATCGCATCACTTAGCTATGAAGCGAATTCTTCAATATTTGGCCTACACCCCAACATTAGGATTATGGTATCCAAAGGGCTCAGAGTTTTATCTAGTTGGATTCTCGGATGCTGATTATGCTGGTGACAAGGTGGATCGCAAGTCTACATCAGGCACATGTCACTTTCTAGGACGATCACTTGTTTGTTGGTCTTCAAAGAAGCAGAACCGTGTATCTCTCTCCACTGCTGAATCTGAATACATTGCCGTTGGATCTTGCTGCGCTCAGCTTCTATGGATGAAGCAAACACTCAAAGACTACGGCATCCATCTGAAGCAAGTACCACTCTACTACGACAATGAAAGCGCCATCAAGATTGCCAACAACCCAGTTCAGCACTTGAAGACAAAGCACATTGAAATTCATCATCACTTTATCAGAGATCATGTCATGAAGGAAGATATTGATATCATTCACGTCAACACTGAAGAGCAACTGGTAGATATCTTCACAAAGACCTTGGATGAGAAAAGGTTTTGCAAGTTGCAGTGTGAGCTAAATATCTTGGAATCCTCAAATGTCATGTGATTAGGCACGCATCCTAACACTTATGCATGTTGATGACTTAGATGTGCAACACACGAAGTAACGTATATCTTCAATTAATGAAGACTTACACTCTAAGTGTGAATACATTAACGCGGAATTTTACTTCGGAGCGCCACGATAATTGTGCGCCGTGTTTGGGTCTAATACTTCCTATACGGTGGGTAACGCCACCACCAAACTTTTGTTTGGAGTGTTTTCTGTTGGCGTTACATTTGCAAAGTCTTCGCATTTGGTTTGGCTTCAATATTGACATGACTTCATGTTTATCTTCACAATGTTGATTTGGTCTTATTCTGATATATACATATATTAGTGTTCTGTCCTCTACAGTATTCACTTATAGCTATGTCTTCTCGTTTGAATCTTTTGAACTAAGTGAATGTGATTGGACCCTAACCTCTCTATGCTTCCTTCTCAAATCTATCTATCTAAATCATATGCATTCTATTGAAACCGTCGAATGTCTTCTCTGCGTCCTTCTCAGCAGAAAATACAGAGACAAACATTAAATCTGTTTTAAATGCTCAATCCTTATTGCCTGAAATCCGGAGAAGCCGGAACGACCACTAGACAGTCCAGGCGTGCGTGGGAACATGGAACAACGTCCAATGTGTTGCATGTTCGCCACGTGTCCCTCAGATGTGAACCGCCAGGGGCACCTGCGTAATTGAGTTGTGATGTTCCTCTCCCTATAAATGCACATCACATCGTGGTCAAAATCTTTCTTCCACCTCTCCACCTCAGACAAACCCTAGCGCCACCGCTAGCTCTCGACGACGCCGGCGACGAAGCGCTTAGCTACCGCGACCTCACCGACGCCGTCCTCACGCCGGTCGCGGACATCGTCTTCTCCGCCGCCGCCGTAGGTGTCCTCTGTCGCCAAGTTAGGGCACAGAAGATCGAACTGCTCAGCCTCATCCTCTACTCCGTCTAGTAGTTCATCGTGTGCTAAATTAAAACTCTCTTTTTACTGTCTTTTTGATCCGATGGATTCATCTTTCCTTACCAAAAGTAGTTTCTGCCTCCACAAATTTGGATCTATCCTGTTCTGCATCTCATAATATGCCTAGTATATTCACTTATGCTTCACATGTAGTTAGATTCCTCACTTGTGCCAATTCTTGGATTTGTACAAATCTGGAACCAACTCTCAACATATAAGTGAATGTCTTCACGCTATGAGGTCAATGTCTTCTAAACCGATTTATCTTCAAAATCTTCTAAGAATGCATATAACCTCTTCCCCTTCCCTCGCATCTATAATGCTGTCACAGGTACATGTCCGTGGGAAAATCCCTTGGTTCTCATAGTCTGCATTCATTTGCAGAATTCTTACAGCATCACATCAATTGTCCCGAAGCTAGTTCCTGTCTGACCAGCAGATGGAAGCCTCTGACAGTTTTGAAGCTATTCAGTCTGAACTACATGGCCGCAGATAAGTCAGCAAGGAAGGGAGGCAGACAGCGCCGAGGGGGCACGTCAATGGATTTGCCTAAAGATCTTTATGAGTTATACAAAACTGATCTTGAAGAGAGCTATGGCCAACGCAAAACACGAATCCAATGGATTCGAAGATATTGGGCCGAGCAATGGTTCAAGTGCAGATTCGTCACCAAGGAATACGCTGAAAACAATGCCATCAAGTGTCCTTGGGGAGATATTCTCTATAAAAATCTTCAACCAAGACTAAATCTGAAGCTATTGCTAAGGGTTTCTACCCTTGCATGGTCCGTGGAGCACCGCCTGCTGATGTCGACCCATCTTCTCTGCTATGGTGTCGTGAAGACAATTTGTTCAAGTGCAACTACCAGTTTGCCAAGAACTCGGCCAAAGAGAACAAGAAGTCACGGGGATTAAACTTCAACCCCGGTCCATCTGCTCCTCGTGCCGATGGCTCACGCGATGCTGAACCCAATATTGTTGGGCCCTTCTACAACCTCGAGGGTCTCATCACTCACATCATGGTTCAAGGGGCAGTCATGGATCACTCTGCAGATGACACTGATTCTGACGAAGCGCCTGCACCACCGAAGCCTAAGAAGCAGAAGAAACCCAAGGCTTCGAAGCCCTCCACTACACCAAGAGCTTAGCGAGCGAAGCCTCTGGCCACTGCTCCTCCTGCACCAAGTGTGCATTCTAAAGATCTCTCAGGCATCTCCAAGTCTAAGAAGAAGAAGAAGCCCATGCAGACTACTGGTCAAGCACTGACCCCTGCTACCGTTCTAAGGAATGAGAACGACACCATTGATCTGTCTAGTGACGACGATCTTGGCGATGATGCTCTTAAACTGCTAATAAAGAGAAAGCCAGAGGCGGAAATCTTCAATGATCTTCCCTTCTTCGATGTGGACATCCTGAACAAGTTCATTGACGAGTGGTTTGATAGCCCAAACCTCAGTTTTGATGATCTTCAACTCCCTATTGGCCTCAACGTCTCCTTCCATGGAGTCATTGCTCCTGAGCTGGCTCTAACTCAGAGGATAGTTGAACTAAAGCACAAGATTGACTATCAAAAGGCTCAGTTCAAGAAGCACATGGCCAAGCTCAGTGTGACAGACATCTAAAACTTCAAGCAAATGATGCATGAGCTCAGGGAGGCATTTCACAAGAAACGTGACGAAGCTAAAGGTTCTCGAGAGCGCATGAAACTCCTTGCTGCCAAATGTGTTCAAGCTTACAGCGAAGCTGAGAAGCGCAAGGCACTTGGGCGTCCTAGCATCGACCCCAAGATGGCTGCTAAGAAGAAGAAGCCTACTGTGGCCCCAGCTGAAGCATCCAGGCGAGAAGAACCTCGCATTGTCTTCCATGCCAGCATGACACGCGTGAAGCCTAAGGTCCCCACAGTGGCTTCAGAGCTCAAGAAGACAAGAACAGCCGAAGCCGAAGCCAGAAAACGCAAGAACAAGAACACCACAGATGATGCGCCACCAACCAAGAAGGGAAAGACCAAGAAGAAAAATCGGGCTGCTCCCACAGAGCCCCTTGTCGTCGAGCCAATTTCGGTTGCTCGCCGTGTGTCCGCACTCCAAGAGCGTCGCTTGATAGTTCATGAGCCTGCTTCCACAGAGGCTCCTAAAGCTGAAGACATTCCAGCTGTCGACCCCACTGCAGCTGAAGACATTGGTCCCCAAGACAATGTAGAAGATGATGAATTCCTTCCTCAGATCGAGCACAACATGGTATCATTGCCTGTTCTCATGAACAACGAGCTCATCAGCGTTGGTCGTCCTTTGATGCCAATTGCTCAGGATGATTCCTGGGCCGATCACCCTCAAGTCTCCCCCTGTCAAGAAGAATCACCAAGTACTCCCCCAACTCAAGTCACCACTCCGGTGCTTGATGATGAAGACTTTGTGGCCCAGACAACTTCATCTCCACAAGCGTCGCCAGCATTTCGCAGGCTTCGCAAAGGTCCAAGGCCACAAGTCACTCTTTCGAGTGTTCCAGAAGGAGAAGAGCACCACCACTCAGTCTCACAACAAGTGTTTCCTGAAGCCTCTCGAATTGCGAACATCTCAGAGTCTGAAGCCGATGCTGCTGAAGACATTCCGGCTTCATCAGCCGATGAATAAGAAGAACCAAGAGAAGAAGAAGAACGTGTTGCTACACCCCCGTCCAACCCTAAAGTTGTTCTCGAGGAGAACGTATCCGACCCTCCAACTACTCAAGTGGAGGCTGACAATACTGAGGAGGCCACAAACAACTCAACTGAAGCCAATGACATCGTCATGGTCGAAGCTAATGTGGCGCCTGAAGCTAATGTGGTGCTAGAAGTGAATGCACCTGAAGCCAATGTTGCTGTCGGATGTGGGGCTCCGGCAAACCCTTGAGGTTCGAACACTGGGGTGCACGCGAAGTCTTCCCCTCCTACCGATCTACGCTCTAGCTCGCTAAGATCTTGCGGACGAACTCGACGAACTCACAACACAGAAAGACACGGGGTTTATACTGGTTCGGGCCACCGTTGTGGTGTAATACCCTACTCCAGTGTGGTGGTGGTGGATTGCCTCTTGGGCTGATGATGAACAATACAAGGGGATAATAGCCTCCTGAGGTTGAGGTGTTCTTGCGCGTGTGAGCTTGTGGTGTGTCTCTCGATCTCTAATGATCTCCCGGGATCTCTCTTTTTGGGATCCCCTCTCTACTATGGTGGCTAGTCCTATTTATAGAGGCCCTGGTCCTCTTCCCAAATATCGAGCGGGAAGGGAGCCAACAATGGCGGGCTAATTTGAAGGGGGACAACTAGTACGAGCTATCCTGACAAAAGTAGTCTTCGCCTGCACAAAGCTCTGGTGGTGATGCTGCTTTGGGCTCCACGATGACCTCCGTCTTGTAGTCCGTGGTCTTGGTCTTGTTGCACTGGAATGGCAACCTTTGCCTGATGCATCGGTACTCCACGGTTGCGCTTGCCCCCTTTGCACCAAAGAGGAAACAAGGACACTGCGCGCGCTGGCACCTACCTGGCGCCCGCCTGGTGTCGATCGTCATGGCTCATGTCACGAGAGCCTCGTGAGGTTCTCCTTGCCTTGATATCTCTGCTCCTCGTGAGCCTGCCTAGCTAGGCCACTCCAGAGGAGGTCTTGTGTCGTCTGCCTCGCGAGGGTCTTGGATGCTTTGTTGGTGAAGACGGGCCGTACGGCCTGCTGGCTCAGCCACGCCGCGGGCCGCAGGCTGTCAAGTCTGGGGACCCCCGTTCCCAGAACGCCAACAGTAGCCCCTGGGCCCAAGGTGCGCGCGGGCTTGGCTTCGCGGCGAAGCCAAGGGTCAAGCTCGAAGCTCCGCGGGCCCCAAAATCATGTGGCCTCGGTTGACTCGTGGTGGTTGAT
Source organism: Triticum aestivum (assembly GCF_018294505.1). Classification (NCBI taxonomy): domain Eukaryota; kingdom Viridiplantae; phylum Streptophyta; class Magnoliopsida; order Poales; family Poaceae; genus Triticum; species Triticum aestivum. Next base: position 184,568,732 of record NC_057797.1, on the reverse strand, counting down.
TGGACGTGGGCGTCTCCGCTTCCCCACGCTGCCCCGACGACTGCACGACTTGACAAGTCCCTGCGACATGCAAGGGAAACTATCATTACCTGCGATGGTGGGAGACGCCGGTTGGCCTTCTCTTGCTATAAATGGGGAGGGGGCGGAGCTCCCGTTGCCCATCTCTTCCTTGCTTCTTCTTTGCTTCATTGCTTGCAGCGCCTCCGATGGCGCCACGAAGGAAGTTCTCTGCCACCGAGAAGGGGAAGGCCCCTCGCGAGGGCCCCGGTTCCCCGGCGCCCAAGTGCGGTCGTGGCCGCCCACGCAAGCACGCTGCGACCCCCGCCGTGGCCCACTGTGAAGGCGGCGCCGCGGCACACGGAGGGGACCATCGTGACCATGGAGGTCCAGCTGATGTGGGGAGGCGCGTGATGGTGGCGAGGCCTCCCCGCCCGCGCTTCCATTCAGTGGAGGCGTCGCCGAAGTTCGTTGTCTGGTCGGAGAACCCAGCCGGCAACTGGCTCCAGCTTCCGCGCTTCCTTGCCAATGAACTGTCGGCCCCTGGTCCAGGAGGGCTCTGGGTTGCAGGCGGATGGTTGCTGCAGCATGGCCTCCTGGGTCGCGGTCGAGACTTCCGCCGCGGGCAACATAGCCCTGGCCCGCGGCTGGCAGACGTTCGCCCCCCGCGCGCGGCCTGGGCAGGCGGTGCACGCTCCACTTCAAGTATGACAGTGGGTTGACCCTCTACGTGAGGGTGTTCGGGGAAGATGGTCGCCACGCCGGGTGCTGCCCCGAGACGAACGACGGTGAGGAGGTGCTCGGCCTTGGTGACGGTCGCGACGAGGGTGAGGGCGAGCCTGCCGTCGGCGGCGACCGCATCTCCTCCAACTACGGCGGCTCTTCCTCCAGTGACAGCTCCAGCGGCGATGGCTACGACCAGCCGCCGTGCCGCCGCACCCACTTCGAAGGAGGCAGCGGGTCATCTCATCGCCGCGCCTCCGTTAAGCGCGAGGAGGGGTCTGGCTAGGCTCTGGCGTTGCTATGGGCCTACCCCCGTGGATTGCTGAAACACCGCTTTGCTTAGCCTTTTACCTTTCCTGCATCAGAAAATGAAACTAGTATGGGCCGAGAGGGGCGTGTATCGAACTGTGGTTCTTGGTTAATGAAACGTGCGTGTTATTCCCATGCCATGTTGTTATTTTGCGTAAAGATAACCTAACCTGGTGCGTTTGGGACGCCCTTTCCTTCACGAGATGTCTGCGTTTGCTCAGGAACTGCAAAAAATTTGTTAGGGGGTGCGCTAGAGGATTTGCCGTCACCTTGACTTGGTGCTTTGCATCACGGTACCCGAGGGGCACGGATTAGGAGAGATGCGCCAGCTTCCAGGCTCGAACGAGGGTGACTCGCGAGAAGGCAGAGAGAAGAAAAATGCTCGTGAGGGCACCTGCCTAGCCCCCTCGCGAGGTATGTGAGAGAGAGATCACGAGTAAACCAGAGCCGAAAAACGCGGTAAAAGGCGAAGGAACCAAATCAGCAAGGAACGCCAAAGGCAAACTCGATTAAGGAGAAGCAAGCCAACTACGGAAAGCAAATGAAAATCCGCGTCCGGCACCTAATCTAGTCTTCAAGTCTTTCCACCAGCGCAGAGCTAAGTGCTGTCCACTAGGCGTGGGAGGGAGACCCAGGGCCTGAGGCCGGCGCTCCTGAGACTCCGGGGCGTGTATAGCCCCAACTCATTATTACGTGAGAGTGTCACGGGCGGCGATTCTTCACATGCACCGGGCCTTGCTTCACAGGCTCTGGGCCTTCCTTCACAGGCTCTGGGCCTTTCTTCACAGGCTCTGGGCCTTGCTTCACAGGCACTCAGCCTTGCTTCATGGGTAGAACTTCCGGAGGTGCTGGATGTTCCAGGCGTTTTGGATAGGTGTCCCCTCTTGCGTCTCCAAGCGCACGACGCCACGCCTGGAAATGTGGACGACCCTGAATGGGCCCTCCCACATGGGTGAAAGCTTGTGCAACCCTTCCCTGGAGAGGACCCGCCTCAGGACTAGGTCACCCGTCTCGAGCGTCCTGGAGCGAATGTTGCGGCAGTGGTAGCACCGTAGCGCTTGCTGGTACCTTGCCGCCCTTAATGCAGCTTCGCGACGATGTTCCTCCCCCAGCACGAGATCCATCAACCGCATGGCGTCCTGCTGCGTTTCGTCGAACACCAGGACACGCGCAGAGCGATTCTTGACCTCGTGAGGACTGCTTCAGCTCCGTAGATGAGGAAGAATGGAGTCTCACCCGTTGGCTTGGTAGCGGTGGTGCGGATGGACCACAACACGGACTGGAGCTCGTCGTGCCAGCCCCTGCCACAGGCCTCCAGCTTCTTCTTGAAGGTCCTGGTCTTGAGGCCTCTCAGGACCTCACCATTGGCGCGCTCAGCCTGACCATTTCTCCTGGGGTGGGCAACCGAAGCGTAGCAGATCTACGTTCCAAGGTTAGCATAGTAGGTTTTAAAGAGGTTACTAGTGAACTACGAGCCGTTATCTGTGATGATGCGGTTGGGGACCCCAAAGCGGCTCACAAGGCCCTTGATGAACTTGACAGCAGAGCCGGCTGGAATGGTTCGGACGGCTTCCACTTCTGCCCACTTGGTGAACTTGTCGATGGCGACGTAGAGATAGCGGTAGCCGCCTGGCGTTCGTGGGAATGGGCCTAGGATGTATAGCCCCCAGACCGTGAACGGCCACGTGAGCGGGATGGTTTGGAGGCCCTGAGCAGGCTGATGGATTTGCTTGGCGTGGAATTGGCAAGCTTCGCAGGACTTCACCAGCTCAGCTGCATCGTTGTGTGATGTAGACCAATAGAATCCGCTGCGGAAGGCCTTGCCGACGAGGGTCCGTGATGATGAGTGATGTCCATAGTCCCCACCGTGTATGTCAATCAGCAGCTCCTTCCCTTGATCGCTGGAGATGCAGCGCAGTGTGACATCGTTCGGCCGTTTCCTGTACAACTCACCGTCTTGAATGCAGTATGCCGTGGCCTATCGGGCCACATGCTCCATGTCTTCTTCCTTCTCCGGCAGTGTCCCGTGCATCAGGTACTCCTTGAACTCCTTGGTCCAACACTCCTCTTGGGGCTCGAGCACTAAGAGCAGCCGAGCTCCCGAGGTCGGGCCGCAAGCTGGGGCTCCTGAGGCCGGGGGCTAAGGGAGCTCCTCCCGAGGCTGAGTCGTGCTTGAAAGAGGTGGCGTAGCTGATGGCTTGAAGATCCGCTCTTCGAAGACGCCGGGCTCTTGCGGTTGCCGCTTGGATGCTTTCTTGGCAATGTCGTCGGCTTCCTTGTTGGTGCCCCGAGGCACATGCTGTAGCTCCAGGCCTGTGAACTGCTTTTCCATTTTGCGCACCTCCGCAAGGTAGGCCTGTTGTAAATATGCCCTAAAGGCAATAATAAAATGGTTATTATTATATTTCTTTGTTCATGATAATTGTCTATTGTTCATGCTATAATTGTGTTATCCGGAAATCGTAATACATGTGTGAATACATAGACCACAACACGTCCCTAGTGAGCCTCTAGTTGACTAGCTCGTTGATCAAAAGATAGTCATGGTTTCCTGACTATGGACATTAGATGTCATTGATAACGGGATCACATCATTAGGAGAATGATGTGATGGACAAGACCCAATCCTAAGCTTAGCTCAAAGATCGTGTAGTTCGTTTGCTGTAGCTTTTCGAAATGTCAAGTATCTTTTCCTTAGACCATGAGATTGTGCAACTCCCGGATACCGTAGGAGTGCCTTGGGTGTGTGAAACGTCACAACATAACTGGGTGACTATAAAGGTACATTACAGGTATCTCCGAAAGTGTCTGTTGGGTTGGCACGAATCGAGACTGAGATTTGTCACTCCATATGACGGAGAGGTATCTCTGGGCCCACTCGGTAATGCATCATCATAATGATCTCAATCTGATGAAGTGGTTGATCACGGGATCATGCATTACGGTACAAGTAAAGTGACTTGCCGGTAACGAGACTGAACAAGGTATTGGGATACCGACGATCGAGTCTCGGGCAAGTAACGTATCGATTGACAAAGGGAATTGTATACGGATTGATTGAATCCTCGACATCGTGGTTTATCTGATGAGATCATCGTGGAGCATGTGGGAGCCAACATGGGTATCCAGATCCCGCTGTTGGTTATTGACCGGAGAGTCATCTCGGTCATGTCTGCATGTCTCCCGAACCCGTAGGGTCTACACACTTAAGGTTCGGTGACGCTAGGGTTGTTAGGAAGACTTGTATGTGATTACTGAATGTTGTTCGGAGTCTCGGATGAGATCTCGGACGTCACGAGGAGTTCCGGAATGGTCCGGAGGTAAAGATTTATATATGGGAAGTTGTCATACGGTCGCCGGAAAGGTTCGGGGGCATATCGGTATTGTACCGGGGCCACCGGAGGGGTTCCGGGGGTCCACCGGGAGGGGTCACCTCTTCTGGAGGGCCTTATGGGCTGTATGGAGAAGGGAACCAGCCCAAGTGGGCTGGGGCACCACACCCCCCTAGGGCCCATGCGCCTAGGGTTGGGGAGAAACCCTAAAGGGGGCGCCCCCTTGCTTGGGGGCAAGTCCCCCTCCCCTTGGCCGCCGCCCCCCTCTAGATCTCATCTAGAGGGGGCCGGTCCCCTTCCCCCTTCCCCTATAAATAGAGGGGTGAGGGGAGGGCTGCAAACAACATCCAAGGCGCAGCCCCTCCCCTCCCCAACACCTCTCCTCCTCCATAAGAGCTTGGCGAAGCCCTGCCGGAGTACTGCAGCTTCACCACCACCACGCCGTCGTGCTGCTGTTGGAGCCCTCTTCCTCAACCTCTCCCTCCTCCTTGCTGGATCAAGGCGCGGGAGATGTCCTCACTCCGTACGTGTGTTGAACACGGAGGGGCCGTCCGTTCGGCGCTAGGATCTTCGGTGATTTGGATCACGACGAGTACGACTCCATCAATCCCGTTCTCTTGAACGCTTCCGCTCGTCAACTACAAGGGTATGTAGATACACTCCTCTCTCCCTCGTTGCTAGATGAGTCCATAGATTGATCCTGGTGATGCGTAGAAAAATTTAAAATTCTGCTACGTTCCCCAACAGTGGCATCATGAGCTAGGTCTATGCGTAGTTACTATGCACGAGTAGAACACAAAGTAGTTGTGGGCGTCGATATTGTGAATTTGCTTGCTGTTACTAGTCTTATCTGTATTCGGCAGCATCGTGGGATGAAGCGGCCCGGACCAACCTTACACGTACGCTTACGTGAGACCGGTTCCACCGACTGACATGCACTAGTTGCATAAGGTGGCTGGCGGGTGTCTGTCTCTCCCACTTTAGTCGGATCGGATTCGATGAACAGGGTCCTTATGAAGGGTAAATAGAAATTGGCAATTCACGTTGTGGTTTTGGCGTAGGTAAGAAACGTTCTTGCTAGAAACCTATAGCAGCCACGTAAAAACTTGCAACAACAATTAGAGGACGTCTAACTTGTTTTTGCAGCAAGTGTTTTGTGATGTGATATGGCCAAAGGATGTGATGAATGATATATGTGATGTATGAGATGATCATGTTCTTGTAATAGGAATCACGACTTGCATGTCGATGAGTATGACAATCGGCAGGAGCCATAGGAGTTGTCTTTATTTATTTATGACTTGCGTGTCAATATAAACGTCATGTAATTACTTTACTTTGTTGCTAAAGTGTTAGCCATAGTAGTAGAAGTAATAGATGACGAGACAACTTCAAGAAGACACGATGATGGAGATCATGATGATGGAGATCATGGTGTCATGCCGGTGACAACGATGATCATGGAGCCCCGAAGATGGAGATCAAAAGGAGCAAATGATATTGGTCATATCATGTCACTATTTGATTGCATGTGATGTTTATCATGTTTTACATCTTATTTGCTTAGAACAACGGTAGCTTAAATAAGATGATCCCTCGCAATAATTTCAAGAAAGTGTTCCCCCTAACTGTGCACCATTGCGAAGGTTCGTTGTTTCGAAGCACCACGTGATGATCGGGTGTGATAGATTCTAACCTTCGAATACAACGGGTGTAAGACAGATTTACACACGCAATACACTTAGGTTGACTTGACGAGCCTAGCATGTACAGACATGGCCTCGGAACACGGAAGACCGAAAGGTCGAGCATGAGTCGTATAGAAGATACAATCAACATGAAGATGTTCACCGATGTTGGCTAGTCCGTCTCACGTGATGATCGGACACGGCCTAGTTAACTCGGATCATGTTTCACTTAGATGACTGGAGGGATGCCTATCTGAGTGGGAGTTCATTGAGTAATTTGATTAGATGAACTTAATTATCATGAACTTAGTCTAAAATCTTTACAATATGTCTTGTAGATCAAATGGCCCACGTTGTCCTCAACTTCAACGCGTTCCTAGAGAAAACCAAGCTGAAAGACGATGGCAGCAACTATACGGACTGGGTCCAGAACCTGAGGATCATCCTCATAGCTGCCAAGAAAGATTATGTCCTAGAAGCACCGCTAGGTGACGCACCCGTCCCACAGAACCAAGACGTTATGAACGCTTGGCAGTCACGTGCTGATGATTACTTCCTCGTTCAGTGCGGCATGCTTTACAGCTTAGAACCGGGGCTCCAAAAGCGTTTTGAGAGACACGGAGCATATGAGATGTTCGAAGAGCTAAAATGGTTTTCCAAGCTCATGCCCGGGTCGAGAGATATGAAGTCTCCGACAAGTTCTTCAGCTGTAAGATGGAGGAAAATAGTTCTGTCAGTGAGCACATACTCACAATGTTTGGGTTACATAACCGCTTGACTCAGCTGGGAGTTAATCTCCCGGATGACGCGGTCATTGACAAAATCCTCCAGTCGCTTCCACCAAGCTACAAGAGCTTTGTGATGAACTTCAATATGCAGGGGATGGAAAAGACCATTCCTGAGGTATTTGCAATGCTGAAATCAGCAGAGGTAGAAGTCAAAAAGGAACATCAAGTGTTGATGGTGAATAAAACCACTAAGTTCAAGAAGGGCAAGGGTAAGAAAGCCTTCAAGAAGGACGGCAAGGGAGTTGCCGCACCCGGCAAGCAAGCTGCCGGGAAGAAGCCAAAGAATGGACCCAAGCCCGAGACTGAGTGCTTTTATTGCAAGGGAAGTGGTCACTGGAAGCGGAACTGCCCCAAATACTTAGCGGACAAGAAGGCCGGCAAAACGAAAGGTATATGTGATATACATGTAATTGATGTGTACCTTACCAGTACTCGTAGTAGCTCCTAGGTATTTGATACCGGTGCGGTTGCTCACATTTGTAACTCAAAGCAGGAGCTGCGGAATAAGCGGAGACTGGCGAAGGATGAGGTGATGATGCGCGTCGGGAATGGTTCCAAGGTCGATGTGATCGCCGTCGGCACGCTGCCTCTACATTTACCTACGGGATTAGTTTTAAACCTCAATAATTGTTATTTAGTGCCAGCTTTGAGCATGAACATTGTATCAGGATCTCGTTTAATTCGAGATGGCTACTCATTTAAATTCGAGAATAATGGTTGTTCTATTTATATGAGAGATATGATTTATGGTCATGCTCCAATGGTGAATGGTTTATTCTTAATGAATCTCAAGCATAATGCTACACATATTCATAGTGTGAATACCAAAAGATGTAAGGTTGATAATGATAGTCCCACATACTTGTGGCATTGCCGCCTTGGTCACATAGGTGTCAAACGCATGAAGAAGCTCCATGCAGATGGACTTTTAGAGTCTCTTGATTACGAATCATTTGACACGTGCGAACCATGCCTCATGGGTAAAATGACCAAGACTCCGTTCTCAGGAACAATGGAGCGAGCAACCAACTTATTGGAAATCATACATACTGATGTGTGCGGTCCAATGAGTGTTGAGGCTCGCGGTGGCTATCATTATGTTCTCACCCTCACTGATGACTTGAGTAGATACGGGTATGTCTACTTAATGAAACACAAGTCTGAGACCTTTGAAAAGTTCAAGGAATTTCAGAGTGAGGTTGAGAATCAACGTGACAAGAAAATCAAGTTCTTGCGCTCAGATCGTGGGGGAGAATATTTGAGTCACGAATTTGGCACACACTTAAGAAAATGTGGAATAGTTTCACAACTTACGCCGCCTGGAACACCTCAGCATAATGGTGTGTCCGAACATCGTAATCGCACTCTATTGGATATGGTGCGATCTATGATGTCTCTTACCGATTTACCGCTGTCATTTTGGGGCTATGGTTTAGAGACTGCCGCATTCACTTTAAATAGGGCTCCATCGAAATCCGTTGAGACGACACCATATGAATTATGGTTTGGGAAGAAACCTAAGATGTCGTTTCTAAAAGTTTGGGGATGCGATGCTTATGTCAAGAAACTTCAACCTGAAAAGCTCGAACCCAAGTCGGAAAAATGTGTCTTCATAGGATACCCTAAAGAAACTGTTGGGTATACCTTCTACCTCAGATCCGAAGGCAAGATCTTTGTTGCCAAGAATGGGTCCTTTCTAGAGAAAGAGTTTCTCTCAAAAGAAATAAGTGGGAGGAAGGTAGAACTTGATGAAGTATTACCTCTTGAATCGGTAAGTGGCGCAGCTCAAGAAAGTGTTCCTGAGGTGCCTGCACCGACTAGAGAGAAAGTTGATGATGATGATCATGAAACTTCAGATCAAGTTGCTACCGAACTTCGTAGGTCAACAAGGACACGTTCCGCACCAGAGTGGTACGGCAACCCTGTCTTGGAAATCATGTTGTTAGACAACGGTGAACCTTTGAACTATGAAGAAGCGATGGCGGGCCCGGATTCCGACAAATGGCTGGAAGCCATGAAATCCGAGTTAGGATCCATGTATGAAAACGAAGTATGGACTTTGACTGACTTGCCCGTTGATCGGCGAGCCATAGAAAATAAATGGATCTTTAAGAATAAGACAGACGCGGATGGTAATGTGACCATCTATAAAGCTCGGCTTGTCGCTAAGGGTTATCGACAAGTTCAAGGGTTTGACTACGATGAGACTTTCTCACCCGTAGCGAAGCTAAAGTCCGTCCGAATCATGTTAGCAATTGCCGCATTCTATGATTATGAGATATGGCAAATGGACGTCAAAACGGCATTCCTTAATGGTTTCCTTAAGGAAGAACTGTATATGATGCAGCCGGAAGGTTTTGTCGATCCTAAGAATGCTGACAAGGTGTGCAAGGTCCAACGCTCGATTTATGGGCTGGTGCAAGCATCTCGGAGTTGGAACATTCGTTTTGATGAGATGATCAAAGCGTTTGGGTTTATGCAGACTTATGGAGAAGCCTGCATTTACAAGAAAGTGAGTGGGAGCTCTGTAGCATTTCTCATATTATATGTGGATGACATACTGTTGATGGGAAATGATATAGAATTCTTGGAAAGCATAAAGGCCTACTTGAACAAGTGTTTTTCAATGAAGGACCTAGGAGAAGCTGCTTATATATTAGGCATCAAGATCTATAGAGATAGATCGAGACGCCTCATTGGTCTTTCACAGAGTACGTACCTTGAAAAGATATTGAAGAAGTTCAAAATGGATCAGTCAAAGAAGGGGTTCTTGCCTGTATTGCAAGGTACGAGATTGAGCACGGCTCAATGCCCGACCACGGCAGAAGATAGAGAAAAGATGAGTGTCGTCCCATATGCCTCGGCCATAGGGTCTATCATATATGCTATGTTGTGTACCAAACCTGATGTAAACCTTGCCGTAAGTTTGGTTATTGACCGGAGAGTCGTCTCGGTCATGTCTGCATGTCTCCCGAACCCGTAGGGTCTACACACTTAAGGTTCGGTGACGCTAGGGTTGTTAGGAAGACTTGTATGTGATTACTGAATGTTGTTCGGAGTCCCGGATGAGATCTCGGACGTCACGAGGAGTTCCGGAATGCTCCGGAGGTAAAGATTTATATATTGGAAGTTGTCATACGGTTGCCGGAAAGGTTTGGGGGCATATCGGTATTGTACCGAGGCCACCGGAGGGGTTCCGGGGGTCCACCGGGAGGGGTCACCTCTTCCGGAGGGCCTTATGGGTTGTATGGAGAAGGGAACCAGCCCAAGTGGGCTGGGGCGCCACACCCCCTAGGGCCCATGCGCCTAGGGTTGGGGGGAAACCCTAAAGGGGGCGCCCCCTTGCTTGGGTGGCAAGTCCCCCTCCCCTTGGCCGCCGCCCCCCCCCTCTAGATCTCATCTAGAGGGGGCCAGCCCCCTTCCCCTATAAATAGAGGGGTGAGGGGGGGGCTGCAAACAACATCCAAGGCGCAGCCCCTCCCCTCCCTAACACCTCTCCTCCTCCATAAGAGCTTGGCGAAGCCCTGCGGAGTACTGCAGCTTCACCACCACCACGCCGTCGTGCTGCTGTTGGAGCCCTCTTCCTCAACCTCTCCCTCCTCCTTGCTGGATCAAGGCGCGGGAGACATCCTCGCTCCATACATGTGTTGAACACGGAGGTGCCGTCCGTTCGGCGCTAGGATCTTCGGTGATTTGGATCACGACGAGTACGACTCCATCAACCTCGTTCTCTTGAACGCTTCCTCTCGTGATCTACAAGGGTATGTAGATGCACTCCTCTCTCCATCATTGCTAGATGACTCCATAGATTGATCTTGGTGATGCGTAGAAAATTTTAAAATTCTGCTACGTTCCCCAACAAGGCCTCCATGTGCTCGTCCTTTGGCTCGTACACTTTGTTGGAGAAGTTGACGAGGAGCTGCGAGTCGCCCTTGACGGTAAGGTGCCTCACCCCGATAGCCGCCGCAGCCTTTAGGACTGCTATGAGGCCTTCGTATTCTGCGATATTGTTGGAGACCTTCTCGCCGTGCTGGAAGCAGAGTTGCACGGCATAGCAAAGCTTATCCTGAGTGGGCGAGATGAGCACTGCTCCAGCCCTCGCGCCCTAGTGCGCAAAGACGCCATAAAAATACATGACCCAGCTGTCTGGCGCCTTGCTTCCTGGGGAGGTGGACCGGTCTTCTCCTTCCTCAAGAGCCGGGGCATCTGTCCATTATGCCACAAAATCGGCGAGCGCGGCTCCCTTGATGACCCTGGTGGTGCTAAACTCCAGCTGAAATGCTTGCAGCTCGATGTTCCATTCAGCGACCCTTCCGGCTGAGTTTGGGCTCCTGAGTACCCTCTCCAATGGGTAAGATGAGACGACCTTGATGGGGTGCCCCTGGAAGTAGTGCTGCAGCTTGCGCGAGGCCACCAAAAGTGCGAGCAGGAGCTTTTGCGGCATGGGGTAGCGCGCCCTCGCGTCCTGCAGTACGGTGCTGACGAAGTACACCGGGTGCTTGACGAGGGCTGGCACACTGTTGAGGCTCGGGTCCCACGGAGATTGTGGCATATCCTGAGGTGATGGGTCTCCTGAGACCCGACTGTCCTCAGGAGCTTCTGCAATGTTGCCCTGCTGAGCTTGGTCTTCCACCGCTAATGGCTTTGTTGCACCTTCCTGGCCCCGCGCTGCATCAGCTCTGGCTTGGTGTGGCACACCCTTGTCTTGACGCTCCTCCCGAACCGCCACCAGCGCCGCGCTGGCGGAGTATGGGTTGGCGGCAAGGTAAAGCATCAGAGGCTCGAGAGGCCGCGGTGCCACCATCACTAGGGGGCTGGTGAGGTATTTCTTGAGGTCTCGGAAGGCCTGGTCGGCCTCCAGGGTCCACTCGAAGGGGCCTTTCTTCTTCATGAGCTTAAAGAAGGGTAAGGCGTGCTCGCCTAGCTTAGAGATGAAATGCCCTAACGCGGTCACCCGTCCTGCCAGCTTTTGCATCTCCTTGAGGGTCTATGGTGGGCTCATGTCTTCGATGGCCTTGATCTTCTCCGGGTTCGCCTCGATCCCTCTGTGGGATACGAGAAACCCTAGCAACTTGCCAGATGGGATGCCAAACACACACTTCTCCGGGTTAAGCCTCAAGTCCACCCAGCGCAAACTCTCAAAGGTCTCCTCCAAGTCTTGAATCAACATCCTCGCCTCGCGAGATTTGACCACAATGTCATCAACGTAGGCCTCTGTGTTCCTACCGAGCTGCCGCCCCAATGCGATGTGCATCAGCCGCTGAAAGGTTGCGCCCGCGTTGCAAAGGCCGAAAGGCATGCAGGTGTAGTAGTACACCCCACATGGTGTCAAGAAGGCCGTCTTCTCCACATCCTCCACCGCCATCTTGATCTGATGGTATCCAGAGAACGCATCCAGGAAACACAACAAGTCGCACTCGGCGGTGGAGTCGACGATTTGATCAATGTGTGGAAGGGGAACGGATCTTGGGGGCAGGCTTTGTTGAGGTTGGTGAAGTCGATGCACATCTGTTCCTTCCCACCTTTCTTCGGTACTACAACGGGGTTCGCCAGCCATTCGGGGTATCGAACTTCTCGGATGGTACCTGCCGCCTCCAGCTTGCGTGTCTCTTGGACGATGAAGGCCTGCTTCTCAGTGGACTGCCGTCTTGCTCGCTGCTTCACGGGGCGTACATTGGGGCACACCTTTAGATGATGATGGATTACCTCTCTCGGGACCCCTACCAGTTGATTGGGCTCCCACGCGAATATCTCCTTTTTGGCACGCAAAAACCTCACCAAAGCTTCTTCTTGTCCCGGGTTAAGGCCGGTTCCTATGGTGAAAGTGGCTCCTGAAGACCCGTCCTCGTTGGCCGGCACCTGCTTGGTCTCTGCCTAGTCTTGGGTGAACAATAGCTTTTTCTTGGTGGGCGCGGTCCTCCTTGGCCTCTGACGCACCGGCGCCGGCTGGCTGCGCCGCTACCGCGATCTTCAAGGCGAGCCTGAGCGTCATCACGGCCTCCTTAGTGTCCCCATGGATGGTGAGGACGCCCTTGCTCCCTGGCATCTTCATGAGGTTGTAGGTCGGGTGAGTTGCCGCAATGAACTGAGCGAGAGCCGGGTACCCGAGGATGGCATTGTACGGGAGACCGATGCGGGTGATGTCGAAGTCCACCAGCTCGGTGCGATAGTTGTCTCGCGTGCCAAAGGAGACAGGGAGGCGGATCTGCCCCAAAGGGTGAGCAGCTCCACCACCCACTCCTGTGAAGGGCTTGCTGAGGCCGAGCCGTTCGAGCGGCACATGAAGAAGGCTGAAGGCTTCCACAGAGAGCAAGTTGAGGCCGCCGCCGCCGTCGATGAGGGTCTTGGTGACGGCCACGTTGCAGATGGTGGGCGTGCAGAGCATCGGGAGCATCCCTGAGCCGGCGGTGGAGCCGGGGTGGTCCTCCGAGTCGAAGGTGAGGTCGGCCTCCGGCGCGGCCCAACCCGGCGGAGCCCCCGGGCGCTTGCAGGCTGCCCCAATCTGACGGAAGAAAGGCTTGACGTGGCGATTTGAAGGATGTGCTTGGGAGCCACCCAGCAGTGCCGCGACTGCGTGGTGTGCCGGTGCCACGTAGCGCGCAGTGAAGAGGTCGCGGAGTTCCCCCCAGGACGTCACCATGGATCCCGGGAGGTTGAGCAGCCAAGCGCGCGGCTCGCCGACGAGGGCCAGGGGGAACAATTTTTCCATGATCTCGTCGTTGCCTCTGGCTTCGAGGACGGCCTCCTTGTATGCTAGTAGGAACAGCGCCGAGTCTGCCGCGCCATCGTAACGCGGTGTCATCTCTGGCCTGAATTTGGCCGGCCACTGCACTCGCTGCAGGGCGGGGGCCAGGGCTCGGTACCCAGACTCCCTGCTGCCGGTGTTGGCCATGGAGGTTGGTGGCGGGGCACCTGCCATGGTATCGCAGTGCGGCAGTACGGGGCGCTGGTTGGTGGAGAGAAGCCCCGACGCACCCCTACCCGACGCGCCAAATGTCGGATGTGGGGCTCCGACAAACCCTTGAGGTTCGAACACTGGGGTGGGCGCGAAGTCTTCCCCTCCTACCGATCTACGCTCTAGCTCGCTAAGATCTTGTGGACGAACTCAACGAACTCACAACACAGAAAGGCACGGGGTTTATACTGGTTCGGGCCACCGTTGTGGTGTAATACCCTACTCCAGTGTGGTGGTGATGGATTGCCTCTTGGGCTGATGATGAACAATACAAGGGGAGAACAGCCTCCTGAGGTTGAGGTGTTCTTGCGCGTGTGAGCTTGTGGTGTGTCTCTCGATCTCTCATGATCTCCCGGGATCTCTCTTTTTGGGATCCCCTCTCTACTATGGTGGCTAGTCCTATTTATAGAGGCCCTGGTCCTCTTCCCAAATATCGAGCGGGAAGGGAGCCAACAATGGCGGGCTAATTTGAACGGGGATAGCTAGTACAAGCTATCCTGACAAAAGTAGTCTTCGCGTGCACAAAGCTCTGGTGGTGACACTGCTTTGGGCTCCACGATGACCTCTGTCTTGCAGTCCGTGGTCTTGGTCTTGTTGCACCAGAATGGCAACCTTTGCCTGATGCATCAGTACTCCGCGGCTGCGCTTGCCCCCTTTGCACCAAAGAGGAAACAAGGACGCTGCGCGCGCTGGCGCCCGCCTGGTGTCGATCGTCATGGCTCACGTCACAAGAGCCTCATGAGGTTCGCCTCGCCTTGATATCTCCGCTCCTCGTGAGCCTGCCTAGCTAGGCCACTCCAGAGGAGGTCTTGCGTCGTCCACCTCGCAAGGCTTGGCCCCTCGCGAGGGTCTTGGATGCTTTGTTGGTGAAGACGGGCCGTACGGCCTGCTGGCTCAGCCACGCCGCGGGCCGCAGGCAGGCAAGTCTAGGGACCCCCCTTCCCAGAACGCCGACAGCTGCACCTGATGCAAATCTGCAGCATGAAGTTAATGCCACTGCCACTGCTCTTGTACCGCCTCCAAGGCCACACACCATCGAGCAAGCATTTGATCGTGGTCAGTTGGTTACTGTCAGATGGCCCATTCTGGTTCCTCCACCTGTTGTCGGTCCGCAATTTGACTATCATGTAGAGCACAGGCCTCAGGTCCAGAAGCCGAAGCCAAGGCTGCCAAGGTTTCCAGGTACTGCAACCTCACTAGGATCTTTCAATGCAAATGGCTACATTGCACACAACACTTTCTTTGATAGTGCCAAGAACCCCTACTCCAAGCCAAGAATTTCATCTGATCGGTTCTGGAGCTATCAGCAGAGTAGTTACTATTCATGTGTTCTCTATGATCAAGGGCGCATCTTTCCCCATATGCGTCTAGACAGTGAAGCTATTGCTGGACTGCCCTGCTTAGAAGAAGCTCTTGACTGTTTTCGTGATGCTGGTCTCCTAAACTTTGTGACTGATAAAGAGCATTGGAATGAAGAGCTTCTGCTACAATTCTATGCTACCCTCCACATTCGCGGCTACAACAGGGATCCGAAGACTTCGATCCTTGAGTGGATGACAGGCAATACACACCACGAAGCCAAAGCTCTGGATATCATTGAGCTCATAGGCCTGCCCACTCCAGGTGAACTCTTCGAACCTGGTTGTCAGCTTCACCGCAATGCATTGGAGAGCATTTTTCACAAGCTAGAGCCCAACATTAGCCAAATGCTGAGCATGATGAAGCCTCTTCCACGCGACGCTGAATACCCAAGAGAATTCTTTGTTGAAGACCTAGAGTATCTGCCCCGAACGATATATCATATCATAAGGCGAACTCTATGGCCCATCAAGGGACATTCTTCTGCAGCGAAGCTTGAAGGAGCGATGAAGACATTGGTCTTTTATATCTTCAATGGCATCAACTTCAATGCTTAAGACTTCTTTATCAGGAAATTGGCTGCATCTGGCTCTGACCTCTTTGGTCTAAAATTCTACACTCCATGGGTTATGCGCCTTATCAAGCTTCATTCAGCTGTCAACTATCAGCCTTCTACACGCAACCATCTAATATTTTTGCCAGAGGTTGATATGTCCGTTGAATCCATATACCCAGAGCCTGCCAAGGAGCCAATTTATCTTCACAATGCTGATCACCAAAGCTTCACCCAGCCCATTGAAGGAGTTCAGGTCATCACTCGTGTTTATCCTTTGGCTAGCAATACACGTGCACCTCACCGTGTCCATACCGAAGCCACTGAAAGCACTATTGCTCAAAGGCCTCGGAAGCGATCTCGTGTTCTCAATGACCGAGAGCTTCTCGTCGCCTTGCATCAAAAACAGGATAAGCATCACGACTGGCTCAAGCGTCAAATGCAAAGCCTATTGATGGATGTCAATCACATTCGCAACCATGCCATCAAGAATGCCTTTGTCACTCATGAAACCTGTCAGAGGTCATGGAAGAGTTTGACATTGCTCAGTGCTGAAGCTGATCTTCAGGACGATGACTTCACCGAAAGATTCAAGTTTGACTCAACTCCTCCAAGGAATGCTGTCTTGCGTCGGACTCCCTCACTTGAAGACTCTGACTATTCCTCCTCAGCCGCAACTATTAATGCCAGAGTCATTGATGACCAAGATGATGCTACTTCACCACCTCCAACTTCGGCGCGTATAGACACTGCGCCAAGTTCTTCTGCACCACCAAACCTCAACAACAACCCTGCTACTTCACCACCTACTCCTCATGGGAACGACTAGAAGTTCTATGTCTACAAACCTTTTTGGTCCTTACTGGAAAAAAGGGGGAGAAGCATATGAGTTGATAGTCTTCAAGCGGGTCCCTATGGGTGGTTGCTATACTTTTTGCCAAGTGTTCACAACTCTCTCTTTTGATACATTTGGGTTCTTTGAGTTGTAACACTTAAACTTGATGGTCGTCTGCTACTTTTTCTGTCATCTATGTGATGCGACGATAAATTCCGCATGTGCGACGATAAATCCCACACGAAGTCATTTTGCAGACGTCCATTTTTCATTATGCATGTCATTATCTTTGTTATATCTTATCATGCATGATGAATTGCCTTCATAAGTTGAAGAGGATCTCCACAAGTACAACCTTCCATGTGCATTTGCATTCCAAAAGCAAAATACATATATGCACATCTTCAGGGGGAGCCTTTTGCTACTTATGAAGACAATATCTTAATCCTTTACAATCTCACACACTTTTATCCCCGTTGAAAACTTCAACCAATTAGTCATCAATCACCAAAAAGGGGGAGATTGTAAGTGCATCTAGTGCCACCCCTAGTTGGTTTTGGAGTATTGACGACAAACCTGGTTGAGGGACTAAGGTGTTTGTGAGAATTGCAGGATAACACAGGTAGTAGTCCCTCATTGATTCGGTTTACCTACCAGAGATGACCCCTAAAAATGTGTGAATACATTGAAGATAATGGTGGTATGTGAAGATATTCACATTGAAGACTATGACATGAGAAGACATCTGAGTCATAGGAACCACCGTACTATTAAGTTGGGTCCAAGTGAACAAAGTTAGAGTGACTAAAGTGATGCTCAACCAAATCCTATGTCTTCAAGCGAAGACAGTGAGAGCAAATCATATCCAGAGCTGGATGAGTCAGCTTTACTTGTAGCCCAAGTCAAGGTGCCGCGTGTGTTTGAAATCTGACCGTTGGAACATGTGTCAGTTCCTAGTGACCCAGGGTCATTTCGGACAAATCAGGTCAGGTTGCCTAGTGGCTATAAATAGCCCACCCCCTACACCATAAGTTGGTGGTTGCTCAGAGTTAGTGCACGGCTTTTGTCGTTTGAGAGCAACCCACCTCCGAAGCATTTGAGAGAGAGATCCTTGCGAGGACAAAGCCCAAAACACCCAGAGCCCAAAGAGTGTTTGGCATGACTGAAGTCTTTCTATCCGCGTGATCTGAAGACTTGTTACACTTGACAACTGTGAATCCTCCAGCCGGTTAGGCGTCGCTTTCTGAGCATCCAAGAGTCATTGTGGATTGCCAGTGAACGAAGTATGTGAAGGTTTGGAAGTCTACCTTGAAGACTTACCAGAGTGATTGGGTGGGGACTAAGTGTCCTTAGCTCAAGGGGAACAAGGTGAAGACGCGATCTTCTGAGTTGAATCTCAGCCTCCCTAACCAGACGTACAGTTGTCACAGCAACTGGAACTGGTCCAACAAATCCTTTGTCTTCACCAAGCAACTGGTTCTATCTCTTCCTTCTCTTTACTTACAGTTTGTCTTCGTGAAGTCATTGCCTACTTGCATTATCTGTTTTGACTTCACTGTGTGACTACTTGTTCTGATTGGCTTCATACTATCTTCCATCCTGATTCATATTGCCTAGCTGCTAATAGTCTTCGTGCTTTCACTTCATTGAATACTTGACTATGGCTTGCCTAGTGTAGTCTACCTTCCACTGCATGTTAATAGGTTCATTTCTATCGTTTGTCTTCGAAACTTCCATGTTTTGAAGACTTTCATAAAAATCACCTATTCACCCCCCTCTAGTCGATAACTAGCACTTTCACCTAGGGGGGAGGGTGCACCCCCAAGCTTGCCGTGCCCTCGTGTTTCTTCTGGCCCTTCCCCAAAGCTTCGGGGGTCTCTTTTTATCCATAAAAAATCACCATAAATTTTCAGCCTATTCTGAGAACTTTTATTTCTGCACAAAAAACAACACCACAGTAGTTCTGCTAAAAACAATGTCAGTCCAGGTTAGTTCCATTCAAATCATACCAAAACTATATAAAATTGTTGTAAACATGATATGAATACTTCATGAACTAGATGATACTTTGCGCGTTGCTACAGTACTTTATGGATGAATTTCAATAATATAAAAGTATATGACATAAACAAATAAGTATATATTATTAAAAATAGATTGCGCATGGTTGTGGATGGCAGTGAGAATAATAAAATAACAGTTGTACAAAGCCCCTTCATGTGAAAATAAATGGCATTGATAATGTGCCATTGTCGCGGAGTTCAATGGCAAGCACCAATATCTACTATATGTAAATAGGCCAAAATATTTATATTGTAAGAAATTCAAGCCAAGAAAAACAACTAGGATATTGTACAAACTAACGTTTTGTTAGTTTGCTCCTTGAATGTTGTATGACCAATTACCAACATGGGAAGAAAAATCCGAAACTATTATAATAGTTCGTCATGGATTGATAATGATGGTGATAACATGTAGTTTTGGCAAAGCTATGGCAAGAAGCTCTCAGAGAAGAACACAATCTTCAGACTCTAGCATGGAGACCGAAAGAGCCTCACTTGGCGTAAAATTCATATATATCTGATTTGAAGGCTGGACATATATTGTACTACCTTCCTCTGTATAAAGCAGCTTGACAATTAGATAGGAGGACATCTCTAACATTATGTGTACAATAAATGTATGATTAAAGAAATCACGCTACCAATATATTTTTAGCTTTCATACATGGTCAAGAGAAGTCCTTAAATCAAAGAGTAAAAAACAAGTTTATTACTTCAAAATAACATATGTAGAATTAGAAACAACATGAGGGAAATGGGGCTATTCTTTGACTACATTATAAAGATTACACCGGTCCACCTCACTTGCAGCTTGTTTGAATTTTCATCAAGTACCTTGTCGACATGACTAAAAAGGTCTACACAAATAAAATAAGAGTGGGTGAGTTAGTAGCAAACTAATGCTGCCTTAAGGTGTTGGTATAACTGCTCAAATCAAAACAAATAGTCAAAGAATAATCAAATTTTAAATAAGCAACAACAACACAAATTATCCAAACAAACCTATATGTCCAGCCAGCAAAAATATTAGTGTGTGATAACCCTACGAAATATTAGTATGTGACAACCCTACGACGCAGACGATGGCTGAATATTGTGTACAAACGACGACTTGCTCACTCGCTAGTGCAACGGAGAGGACAGAGCGCAACATGTAATAACTGATAAGGAAGATGCAAATTCAGATAGTCCAAGTAAATAGGATTAAGTGGTCCACTTCACACAAGATCATTAGATCATTGCATGCTAGGACCATCCTTACAGCCAGCTAGCCGTACCTAGAAGCTATCAACATTCACACACTACAGAACCTAAAGTTGTACTAACTCTAGTTAATTAGGCTACTCCTCCTCATTCCTTCCTATTTGCAAAGCAGTATCCATGTACTTTCCTTCCATCGTCCATAAACTATAAACAAAATTCACACATACATACTCTCGCATAAGAAAGATTCACTAGAACAAAATAACTGCACACTATCTCCTTGTAGAAACTTTTTAATGTATGGCACATGGCTATCTTATCCTTTATTTGGCAGAACAGGAACCCCTTGCAAAGCTAACACTTGGAGTGGTATATTCTTCAGCCTTATAAGTGTACAAAGGCTCCGAGGGCTAAATATTCCAAAGTGTCACCATCTAATTCTCAACTGCAAAACAGAACAGGGTTAATACAGACGGTTGAAGGAAATATGCCCTAGAGGCAATAATAAATTTGTTTTTTATGTTTCCTTATTCATGATAAAAGATTTATTATTCATGCTAGAATTGTATTGATCGGAAACCTCAATACATGTGTGAATACATAAACAAACACCGTGTCGCTAGTGAGCCTCTACTAGACTAGCTCGTTGATCAACGATGGTTAAGGTTTCCTAACCATGGACATGAGTTGTCATTTGATAAAGGGATCACATCATTAGGAGAATGATGTGATAGACAAGACCCATCCATTAGCTTAGCATTATGATCGTTCAGCTTTATTGCTATTGATTTCTTCATGTCGAATACATATTCCTTCGACTATGAGATTATGCAACTCCCGGATACCGAAGGAATGCCTTCTGTGATATCAAACATCACAACATAACTGGGTGATTATAAAGATGCTCTATAGGTATCTCTAAAGGTGTTTGTTGAGTTGGCATAGATCAAGATTAGGATTTGTCACTCCAAGTATCGGAGAGGTATCTCTGGGCCCTCTCGGTAATACACATCATAAGCTTGCAAGAAAACGACTAAGGAGTTAGTCACGAGGTGATGTATTATGGAACAAGTAAAGAGACTTGCTGATAACGAGATTGAACTAGGTATGAAGATACCGACGATCGAATCTTGGGCAAGTAACATATCGATGGACAAAGGGAATTAAGTATGTTGTCATAACGGTTTGACCGATAAAGATCTTCATATAATATGTAGGAGCAAATATGGGCATCCAAGTTCCGCTATTGGTTATTGACCAGAGAGGTGTCTCGGTCATATCTACATAGTTCTCGAACCCGTAGGGTCCGCATGCTTAACGTTCGATGACGATATAATATTATATGAGTTATGTGATTTGGTGACCGAATGTTGTTCGGAGTCCCGGATGAAATTGCGGACATGATGAGAAGTCTCGAAATGGTCGATAGGTAAATATTGATTACGATGGTATTCGGACACCGGGAAGTGTTCCGGAGGGTACCGGGTACATATCGGGTCACCGGAAGGGGTTCCGGGCACCCCCGGCAAAAGATATGGGCCTTATGGGCCAAGAGGGGAAACACACCAGCCACAATGGTTTAGTGCGCCGCTGACATGGGCCAAACCAAAAGGAGAAGGAAAGAGGGGAAGGGAAAGGAAGGGGGATTCGGCCTCCTCCTTCCTTCCCTCCTCCCTCCTCTTTCCTTCCCCCTCTGGCAAATATGGCAGGGGGGCGGCCAAGGGGAGACCCCAAGTAGGATTCGGCCTACTTGGGCACCTCCTGGCAGCCTCCCCTCTCCCTCCCATCTATATATATGTGGGGGGACACCCTAACACACACCAGGCAATTATTTAGCCGTGTGCGGCGCCGATGTCTACTACGCAACTTTATTCTTGTAGACACGTGTTGGGCCTCCAAGCGCAGAGTTTTTTAGGATAATAGAAATTTTCCCTCAAGTGGATGACCTAAGGTTTATCAATCCATGGGAGGCGAAGGATGAAGGTGGTCTCTCTCAAACAACCCTGCAACCAAATAATAAAAAGTCTTTGTGTCCCCAACACATCAAATACAATGGTAATTTGTATAGGTGCACTAGTTCGGCGAAGAGATGGTGATACAAGTGTAATATGGATAGTAGATATTGATTTTTGTAATAATAACAATAAAAAAACAGCAAGGTAGCAATTGATAAAACGGAGCACAAACGGTATTACAATGCTTGAAAATGAGGCCTAGGGTCCGTACTTTTGCTAGTGCAATGTCTCAACAATGCTAATATAATTGGATCATATAACCATCCCTCAAAGTGCGATGAAGAATCACTCCAAAGTTTTTATCTAGCGGAGAACATAAGAAGAAATTGTTTGTGGATATTCTTTCCGATCGATCTATCCAAGAGTTCCTACTAAAATAACACTAGGTTATTATTTCTGATCAATCTATCAAGAGTTCATACTAAAATAACACCAAGTTATTCTTTCCGATCAATCTATCAAGAGTTCGTACTAAAATAACATCAAAGCAAATTCAGATTCATAATACTCAATCCAACACAAAGAACCTCAAAGAATGCCCCAAGATTTCTACCGGAGAAACAAAAGACGAGAACATGCATCAAACCCTATGCATAGATTACCCCAATGTCACCTCAGGAATCCGCAAGTTGAGTGCCAAAACATATCTCAAGTGAATCAAGATAATACCCCATTGTCACCATGGGTATTCATATGCAAGACATATATCAAGTGCTCTCAAATCCATAAAAGTATTCAATCCGATAAAACGAAATCTCAAAGGGAAAACTCAATTCATCACAACAAGATAGAAAGGGAAAACACCATATGATCCAACTATATTAACAAACCCCATGATACATCAAGGTCATGCCATCTCAAGAACACGAGAGAGAGAGAGAGAGAGAGATTAACACATAGCTACTGGTACAAACCCTCAGCCCCGAGGGTGGACCACTCCCTCCTCATCATGGTGGCCGCTGGGATGATGAAGATGGCCACTGGTGATGATTTTCCCCTCCGGTGGAGTGCAGGAACGGGGTCTAGATTGGTTTTTTGCGGCGGAACTTCTGATCTAGGTTTACCCCTGATGGTTTCTCTATTTATAGGATTTTTTGGCGTTGGTTTCATGTGAAGATGGGCCTCGAGGTGAGCACAACCCACCGGGGCAAGCCGGGCCCACCAGGCGCGCCCCGATGTCTTGTGCCCTACTCCTTCACCTTTTGGTCCTTCCACAAAGCTTCGGGGGTCTCTTTTGTTCAAAAAAAATTGTCAAAAAGTTTCAGCTCATTTGGAGAATTTTCATTTCTGCACAAAAAACAACACCACGATAGTTCTGCTGAAAACAGCGTCAGTCCGAGTTAGTTCCATGCAAATCATACGAAAAACCATATACAATTATTGTAAACATGGCATGAATACTTCATAAATTATAGATACATTGGAGAGGTATCAGGCACCCCCCCTCCATCGTTTACACCTCCGATCATATTTTCGTAGTGCTTAGGCGAAGCCCTGCGAGGATCAGTTCACCATCACCATCACCACGCTGTTGTGCTGACGGAACTCATCTACTACATTGATGTCTTGCTGGATCAAAATGGTGAGGGACGTCACCGAGCTGAACGTGGAGGTGTCGTGCGTTCGGTACTTGATGGTTGAAGCGCGAAGTTCGACTACATCAACCGCGTTGAGAAACACTTTCGCTTACGGTCTACGAGGGTACGTAGATACACTCTCCCCTTGTTGCTATGCATCTACATGGATAGATCATTGCGTGTGCATACATTTTTTTTGTTATCCATGCAACGATTCCCGACAGTGGTATCAGAGCCAGGTCAATGCGTAGATGATATGCACGCATAGAACACAAAGAGTTGTGGGCGGTGATAGTCATACTTCTTACCACCAACGCCTTATTTTGAGTTGACGGTATTGTGGGATGAAGTGGCCCAGACCAACCTTACATGTCTACGCACATGAGACCGGTTCCACCGACTGACATGCAACTAGTTTTGCATAAAGGTGGTTGGCGGGTGTCTGTTTCTCCTACTTAAGTTGAATCGAATTTGACTGCGGCCGGTCCTTGAATAAGGTTAAAATAGCAAACATGACTAGACACCATTGTGGTTTTATGCATAGGTAAGAACGTGTGGCACCCCGGCTCGGAGAAAACCGGAACGCCCCGTATTCCAGCCCAAAGATCGAGGTGAAGTCTTCTAGAATACGGCACTGCTTAGTATAGAACAAACCAGCTCTCTATTACAACACGAATATGAATACAAGGGTTCCGACATTACAATTAATAACATCGGCATGGTGACACTACGCCAACTATGGTTGCTCTATACAAGCAGCATAACAAATCGAAGCAACGGAACAACTACTGGCAGCGGAACAACGAACGGTGATGATGGACTCCAATCCGCAGGGACTCTGGCTGGAACGTTTATCCTAGCTCGCGAACACAGGAACAACACCAAACAAGCAAGCAATCCAGGCACGACCTGCAAACTAGCATGACACGCCAGGTCCGTACATTGAATGTACTTGCAAGCTCACAATAACCAGAAGCATTCAAGACAAAGAACGGCATGGCAATTACAGATTAAGCAGGAATTATCATGAGATCATCAGGATAACATGAACATAATAGCGCTAGAACAATATCATCATGGCATGAACATATAAATCTGATGATACTAGCATGCAACATGATGACACTACATGCACCATTTATTCTGCTCGGGTTACCTTGTAACCATCACATGCATCACTTACCAACCTCGGACATTACACGATCATCTCAGGATCAAATCAAGGTTGGTATAAACAATACGGTAGTAATCATCAAATGACCACAAGGAGCTTGATCTTTACCCACGATTCTCGCACATCATCACAAATATCCAACAACTCGGTATCCTCGATACCACGGTGATCATTCCGGCGATCACAACCATGCACTACAAAAAAAGACACATCCATGACATTTTGGGCCGAACG
This sequence comes from Triticum aestivum, assembly GCF_018294505.1. Lineage (NCBI taxonomy): Eukaryota > Viridiplantae > Streptophyta > Magnoliopsida > Poales > Poaceae > Triticum > Triticum aestivum. Next base: position 184,543,927 of record NC_057797.1, on the reverse strand, counting down.
AAATTTTTTCTGTACATATGACACTTCTATGATGATAATTGTGACAAAACCCGGTATCATCATAGATGTGGTGGGCTCCTACTTCTATGACAAAAAATCATGACAGAAAATGGGCTTTTCGTCCTGGGCGGGCCGGAGACGCAGCTGCATGACATTCTTTGGGCCGTCCATGACAGAAAAAACCGTGGTAGAAGCGAGGGCGAGGAAAATTTCGAGGAGTTCCTGGTTACGGTGGGAGGTCGGGGGCCGAGCGATGCGCGTTTCTCTCGTACACGTATGCGCGTGTGTGCGAGGCATTGGCTCTAACTGAACCCGAGCGAGGCGTTGGGCTCTAACTGAACCCGAGCGATTGCACTGCAGGCTATGCATTACTGAACCCGAGCGATCGATCGATGGCTGTTAACTGAACCCGATCGAGCGATTCCTTCGCTACTGCTGCTAACTGAAGCCGGTCGATGCTGCCTCTGGATGAACAGTGAGCGTTGCGGGGGGGTTTGGATGAACAGTGAGCGGTGGCGTTGCCTCTGGATGAACAGGACCCCATGGTGTGGTGGAGGGCTGGATGAACAATAGACGGTGGAGGGGTGGTTGAACAGGACCCCGTGGTGTGGAGGGCTGGATGGACAGTAGAAGGTGGAGGGGTGGTTGAACAGTAGCCGATGGAGTAGCGCACGGTGGAGGCTGGATGAATAGGAGCCTGTGGAGGCTGGAGGAGGTCGGCGGTAGCCCGTGGAGGCTGGAGGAGGTCGACGGTGGAGATGAACAGTATCCCGTGGAGTCCTGTTTTGTGGTACGCCACACCCCTCCCGATCAACAGGACCCCCGTTTCGACCGTAGCGCTCCAACACAAGTCTGTTTCCTCTGTTTTGCGGTACGCCACACCCCTCCCGATCAACAGGACCCCCGTTTCGACCGTAGGAGGTCCGTTTCCTCCGTTTTGCGGTACGCCAGACCCCTCCTGATGAACAGGATCCCATTTCGAACGTGGCCGGTCGAACACAAGGCCGTTTCCTCCGTTTTGCGATACGCCAGGCCTCGTTTCCATCGCCTGTTCCGTCCAAGCCCTCTCGATGAATACGACCACGCATTCCGTTCCGACCCAGCCGGTTGGCTCCCATGCGTTTCGTTGCCTCCCGATGAACACGACGCATTTCGTTGCCTCCCCATGAACACGACGCATTTCGTTGCCTCCCGATGAACACGATGCATTCCGTTGCCTCCCCATGAACACGACGCATTCCGTTGCCTCCCCATGAACACGACGACGACGCTATTTCTCCGTTCCGACCCAACCATGTACACGAGCCCTGGCCGTACATATGCGCGAGTAGGCGTTCGAGACCCCGCCCATATGTACACATACGTGGCCGTATTTTCTTTCTTGCACCCTGGTCGCTGTACGTACGTGTACATGCTACGTGCGCGCCTCTACTACGACACGTACACGCCTCTCCTATGACACGTGCGCGCCTCTACACCCACCAGTATATATGTACGTACAAGTTCGCGACCAGAATGACAATGCTACGTACGCTTCGACCAGGTGGGTCCCGACTGTTAGGCACTTCCTTGCGTGCGAAGATGTAGCTGGTGGGTCCCAATAGTCAGGGGGGTAACGTTTTTTTCGCGAAATACGGTGGCCCGTCCGCTGGGTCCCCACTGTCAGGTGGAGGAATAATTATTTTGCACGTAATAAGGAGGCACTTCCTTGCTGCGGCCGTGGACCTAGCTGTCAGCCTCTCCACGTACAGTCCATGTCTGATGGAAGCCGTTCCTTGACCACGTTGACCATGCCGCGCCAAGAGCACCAGGGCGGTGGACGACGGCGAGGCCTAGGAAGGGGACGATGCAGAGCCGGGGAAGACGCGGCAGTGGATGCCCACGCGTAGAGGAGTACGAGGGTTCACTAGTTCGTTGTGGTGTGAGGCTGCCGTCGCCGCAGAATAACAGGGGGTGTGGGTGAGTAGAGGGATGGCTTGGCCAGCGGTGGGAGTAGTAGGGGCGGTGAGGCCTCCGCCGCATCGCAGCCGGCCACGGGAGGCAGGAGCACGAGGCACGACTGACGCTGGTTTGGGCGGCTGGAGCAAGAAGACCAGAGGTTGAAGAAGCACTACGGCCGTTGGATGGATATCGTACGATCACTGGAGCTAGAATCGTGCATATTGACTAAGTTGACAAAGCCCTCCATCCCCGTCAACTTAGTAGGACCACAAGTTAGCCTGCCACTATACTGGGTCCCAGCTAACAGGGGGAGTATTCATTTTTTTGTGCGTAATAAGGAGGCACTTCCTTGCGTGCGAAGATATAGCTGGTGGGTCCGAGCTATCAGCAGCAGTAACGTTTTTTTCATGAAATACAGAGGCCCTTTTGGTGGGTCCTTGATGTCAAGTGGAGGAATCATTATTTTGCGCGTAATAAGGAGGCATTTCCTTGCGTGCGGCCGTGGACCCAGCTGTCGGCCTCTCCACGTACAATCCACTTCAGATGCATGTCGGTCATTGACCACGTTGACCAGGCCGCGCCGAGAGCACCAGGGCAGTGGACGACGGCGAGGCCTAGGAAGGGAACGACACGGAGGTAGGGAAGACTCGACAGTTGTTTCCCACGCGGAGGGGAGTACGACAGTACGAGGGTTTACTGGTTCGTCTGCCGTCGCTGGAGAATAACAGTAGGTGTGGGTGAGTAGAGGGATGGCTAGGCCAGCGATGGGAGTACGGTGGGGCGGTGAGGCCTGCGCAGCAGTAGAGCCGGCCGTGGGGAGGAGGGAGCAGGCAGTCCCACTGGCGCTTGTTTGAGCGGCTGGAGCAGGAAGAGCAGAGATTGAAGAAGCACGACGGCCGTTGGATGGCCATCCAACAGTCACTGCTTGTGCGCCAACCTTTTTTTAGGAAAGCCTCAAATCTGTGGAAAATAGCATACAACCCATCTGCCATTATTTCTAATAATTTACAGCCCATTTACTAATTATTAAGGTTTTTTGGAGCCCATATTCTTTTTGTTAGCATTACAGCCCATATTGTGGCCACGGTTAAAAAATTATACGAAATTTTGCATATTTCGGTGCGGTCCGAACTGTTTTTAATCCCGAAATTTCGACTCACATTCAAACTGATTTTAAAAATAAATGTATATCAATATAAAATCCAACAAATTCTCCATGCATAAATATTAATGTAATTTAAAATCTCGAAATTAAAAAATATATTTAAAACTAATTGTTGGTTTGATGTGTTTTAAAAATGTACATCTCATTTCTCATTACTGATGGGCCATTTTCTCGGCCAGCCGAATGAAAGCTCTCCTCATCTTGAAAGATTTGCAGCCCAACAGGCCTGACAAAGCGACTTACTTGGCAAATCACAAAAAAATTGGGCTGTGGCCGTGGACCCAGCTGTCAGCCTCTCCACATACAGTACTCTTCCGATGGAATGTGTTGACCACGTTGACCACGCCGTGCCGAGAGCACCAAGGCGGTGGACAACGGCAAGGCCTAGGAAGGGGACGACACGGAGCCGGGGAAGACGCGGCAGTGGATGCCCACGTGGAGAGGAGTACGAGGGTTCACTGGTTCGGCTGCGGTGTGAGGCTGCCGTTGCTGCAGGGCCTGGCTAGCGGTGGGAGTAGTAGGGGGCGATGAGGCCGAAACGGCAGCATAGTCGGCCACTGGAGGCAGGAGCAGGCGGTCTCCTCGGCACTGGTTTGGGCGGCTGGTGCAAGAAGAGCAGCGATTGAAGAAGCAGCAGGACCGTTCGATTCAAATCCAACGGTTATTGTTGCTAGAATTGTTTGTTGACTAAGTTCACAAGCCCTGCGTACGCGTCAACTTAGTAGGCCCACAAGTCAGCCTCCCAACTGTTGCGCCCCAGATGTCAGTGGTAGGAATCATTTTTTCGCGTAATAAGGAGGCAGTTGATTGCGTGCGGCCAGGCCAGCGAAGGGAGTAGGGTGGGCTGGGGAAGCCTGCGCGGCATCACAGCGGGCCACAAGAGGAGGGAGCAGTCAGTCCCGCCGGCGCTAGTTTAGGCGGCTCGAGGAGGAAGATCAGAGATTAAAGAAGCACGTCGGCCGTTGGATGGACATCCAACAGTCACTGCTGCTAGGATCGTGTGTTCACTGACAAAGCCTTGCGTAAACAAGCCAGCCTCGAAATCTGTGACGTGTACAACCCATTTGCTATTATTTTTATGATTTTTACTCATTTTCCAATTTATATGGAATTTATTGCAGCCCGTTTTCCATTTTTAGAATTGCTGGCCATTTTCTGGTCAGTACCAGGGTCAAAAAATGAACTAAATATGTGGGAAATTTTGAAAATTCGCAAATTTTTGCTAGGGGACGAAATATTCTTAATCCAAAAATTAATAGCCATACTAAAACAAATTTAAAAATAAATTAGTACTATGTCATGTTAAATCCAATGAAATATGTATAAGATATCAGAGAAGAACAAAAACAAAAAAAGAAACTTATATCCCATTTGCTATAATATTTTTGGAATTTTCAACCCCTTTTGATATTACTTTTAATAGACATTGACCATACTCTTAAGCCAGGCCGGAATGCATCCCTCCTCGTCTTGAAAGATTTGCAGCCCAGTAATTCAGAGAAAACAAATAGGCCTAGCTTGGGTATTCTTCAAAAAGAAATAATGGGCTACCTATTTTCCCAAAGAACTGGTGCATGAAGATTTAGCTTTATTTATTTATTTATTTATTTACTTGTTTATGTTTAGGGGACCATGAGCATGTACCTGGGCCGGATTCATGTGGGAGCCTCCCTTCTAGTTAATTATGGGCTTCTCTATTAGGCCTTCATCAGTGGGTTGCATGTTATCAACAAGTGGAAAATGTGTTCCGTACGAAAAATAGTATGCGCTACGTACGGTACGGGGCACTAAAGGATCGAACCGTGCAACGACTTCCAAAACATTGTGTTTGTCGTTCTAACAACACATTTATTCAACCAACAGAAGAAATATACTACTGATTGTACATTGAAAACAGCAGCAGCAGCAACCAGGGCTGGGGGTGCAACAGAAGCAGTAAGCAGGCCAGAAGAGTGAAGACGCAGCTCTCTCTTCCAAACCAAACATTAGCCATCATTACAAAAGGGCTACCAAAAAAGAACAAGTGTATGCATCAAACTAAATAAATATCCTACTACACCAAGTGTGCGCATCTAACTAATTGGCTCAGTTAGACGTGACTATTTATTAAGCTGTGGAGATTGGCTGACGGCTTGAACCAGATGGGTGCCTGACGGGGGAAACTCTAGCTAGCAGGTCGAAGTCTGATACTTGCGACCCTCTCTCCTACTTTGGGATGCAGAGCATGGCGGCACATATCAGGGTATGGTGCATGCAGAGATGCATGGTACGTTGTGTACACACAGTTTTGCCTGATGAACGAAACCGCGCTGCCATCATGATCCTTGCTGTCGGTTATCTCCTGGTTAATCAGATAATTCAGTCCGACAAATAGAGAGCGTGTACCAAGGCTACTTACCAGCCTCCAGTCAAAAATTCCTGAAGGCCCGGAGAAGATGGGATCCTGCTCAAAGACCTTGCAGTGACTGTGATTGTATTCCGTGAAACAACACGTCTGGTACATGCGAACGATCATCAATCTTTCGCCATCGTCTGATCGAGCTAGGAACCACCTGCAAGTGCCATGCCGCAGTGCCAAAGTAGTGCAGTGTTAATCAAAGGAAGGAGGATCAATCGCCGGGTGTAGACCTCCACGAGCATCCAGCTGCCGCGACCGTCGACGAGCACCATCCAAGACGTGTTCATGCCGACCTAGTACATACCGTTAATGTAGTTGAGGCTGACGGGGATCGGATCACAGTCAAGGGGGTTGATGCTCGTCACCCTATGATCGTTATGCTGCATGACACGCCGTTTCTGAAGATCGAGCGGCATCAGCAAGCAAGGAGCTGGCTTAAAAAGATCCGGCCTGAGGGCTTTGAGTAAACGGTACAGCCTCGACGAGCACGCGGCGAGCGGCATGGTACTGAGATTGTCCACACGCGAAACAATGAGCTTGATTACCTCTGTGGGGAGCGAATTCCAGCCACTCTTTCGGCGGACGCTGCTCGATTCTGCCATTGTTAGTGCTTGGGTTTTGGACGAGGGGGGAGGCGCCTTAGCGGGGATGGAAGATTGGACGAGATTATGTGCAGACAAAGATAGAGAAGCAAATATGTGCTGCGGGAAGTGGATAGGTGATGATGACTACAGCACGCCGCTTGACTTACGATACACATACCAGCAGCGTAGGGTCATGTCGATGCCAGACAACTTGCTTGAGTGATCACAATACTGGTACTCCCTACAGTGCTATGCCCTAACTTGCTTGAGTAGAGTAGTAGAGTAGGACTCTGCTCTACTACTAGCACCGGAGGAGTAGTATATTCTAATCTAAAATAGTTACAAACTTCAATGCCCGAGCGTGGAACGACTATGAACCATGCTCAAAGACCGTGTCTACGTGGTGTTTGGACATGGGCGACAACCTCAATGCCAACGGTGCTGCTCCCATTGCACCGTATGTGTTTCTGTCCTTCCATTTCGAAATCGCTCAATGTAATCCACTGTCTAAGCATGTGGAGACTTCCATGCAGGATCTTGCTCTATTGGAGTACCGCGCATGAATAAAAGTGTATCCGTTTATGGTTTAGTCTAGAATCTTCCATGTATGAATTTTTACTACAGTACTGGTGAAAGACTTACGATGAACCATTTCTTACATCTCCTCTGCCTGCTTGCAAGTCATCCTGATTTAATCCCTCCGTCTAGGTGTATAAGGGCATGGTTAATATTACTTAATAGTATAGCCAACTGTTGACTATAAGAAAGTGCCATGTCATCTGTAGCCAACATGTATAACAATCGATACTCAAAAACTAATTCTTGAAGATCATTTCTTGCAAAGCACAATAAGTATTATTTCTTCACAAGTTTTGGATGCAGGTTGAACAGTTGAACGCTTTTGTTTGCAAAAGATACCTTTTTTATCTATTTCACCCGGATGTTCGTGAGCTCTAGAGATGAAATAATATCCGAAGAAACCTATTGATACCCGTTACACATGAGATGACCCCCACATCCTTTGTCAAAATTAACAACTCCCCGATCAATGCATTTCATTCTTTGGTGCAACGCACGGGCACCTTACTACTATAGATTAGTACGACCAAAAATTGAACCAACATTATATATAGTACGATAAATGCTGATGCATGTCACCAAAAATTATATCATTCAAAACTATGTTCAAATGCGAATCCAACGATATAGTTTTTGTTGACATGCACTAACATTTTGTCAGTTAAATCTTCAGTCAAATTCAATGGGGGACTAATAAACCACGACCGATGTAGTACAAGTGTAGAGGGCGGCGCTGCATGGGAGTCTCACCTCTCACCCCGCTCGTGGCGCGGCAGTAAAGCCGTCATATCACAAAACCCAACCACTCTGAGTAATAAGTGGCTTGGTAAAATAAACGGACAAGCAACCATCACATCCCTCCGTCTTTTTTCCATTTCATCTCTCTGCATTTACTTTCTCCCGTTCATCTCGCACACTCGATCCCTAGCTACTACTCCTAGGGCCAGTTCTTTTGGCGGCTTCCCCAGCTTTCCCCACAAGACTAGTCACAGTGGAGAGTACTACTCATTTATTTGGGCTTCTAAACTACTACTTCGTCCTGGTTTATTCCTCACAATTGTAATTTGTGCTAAATTTTGACCAAAAATTTAACTGGTTTATTCCTCACCATTGTAATCCCTCCGTCTAGTTGTGTAAGTCATCTTACGAAAACCAAATAATCCCAAAACGAAAACCAAATAATCCCAAAACACTTAGGCGTGGTGCATTAACTTCTACCTCGTTTCTTGTTTCTTGACATATCAACCAATAAGAGATAAAGAGTGTGCATGCTTTTAATGACTTGAGCTATCAAACATGACATGCAGTGGTTAGTTCATTGCATGCAATATTATTAATTAGCAAATAAACATTAACATTTCTCGTTTTCTCCTCCTCCTTGGTCACGGTGCATAGCCTAAGATGACTTACTCACCTAGACGGATGGAGTAGTGCATGTGACATGCACTAACATTTCATTAGTTAAACTTATGACAAAATTTGACACAGATTACAATGGGGACCAATAAAATAGGACGGAGGTAGTAGTTATGGGATTACTAATCTAGAAGCCTAAAAGAACTGGCCCCTGGTACTCCTACTAGTAGTAGTACTCAAGTTGGAATTCCAATTGCACGACACAACTTGTTAGGCAAAAAATTCGATACAGGGTGTAGGAAGCAGTTTGGGAATTTGCATGCCTTTCCAACCAGTGAGATACTCCGTACAAAGTACGATAACCGCAGAGAAGGAAGCTAAAAGTAAACAATCAAACGAGCATTTTGGCATTTGTTTTGCATTGAATCGTTTCACAAGCTTGACTAGTGCTGTTTTTCTACTTTTACAAAAACCGCATCCTAATGTTAAAACGTGCATTTGCACGTACATAAGTAATAGTAGTACTCCCTCCGTCTAGGTGTATAAGTCTTCCCTCCTTCTTGGTCACGGTGCACAACCAAAGTTGACTTATTGACCTGGACGGAGGGAGTAGCACAGTCTGCAAGCATATATCGAGAGAGACGTGTAGTGCGATAGTATATAGTAAAGTTTGTGCTATATGCACGTATTTGCAAAATGCGTACAAATACACAAGGTTTCCAAACTTTCCCTTTTACATACTTAATTAAGGACGCTAAAAATTCCTGGACGTTCGGGATTTATCATTTGCGTCCCAAAACTAATGAGATCGCCTTACGAAACAAAAATTATACTCCTCCTAAAAGCCACGGTGCTCGCAGGAGCGCTTGCGGCGCGCCACGAGTGCCCTGGTGCGCGGCCATTTCCCAGCGCACCGACACAACGCCTCTTCCTCAGCCTAGCAACTCGCGAGGTGCTGATTGGCGGCTTGCTGGCGGGCGAGCGCGATCTCACCGGTGTGGTGATCCGGCGCCAACAGGTACTCCTCCTTGCTAGAAGCGTGCACCCGGTCCATGTACCGCCAAGCGTAGATGAGGCGCTTGGGCCCGACTGCACTCAGGGCGTCGGCACAAGCGTCCTCCGCCACCCTCACGGCCCTCGCACGAGCCTTCTGCCAAAGAGACAATTGCCTGACTCTGTCGGACGTGACATGTGCCTCCCAGGCAGCTTGTTCTGCGGTGCGCTTCTCTTACTCGGCCTTCTTCTCCGCCTCTATTTTGGCGCGCTCTGCTAGAGGCAAAGCGTCCCACAAGGCGACATCCATTTCTTTCCAAAACTCCTCAAGGATGGGGGGCTCGGCGGGCGGCGCGGCGTTCTCCTCGTAGCGGGGAGCCGACGCGTCCTTTGGCGCACGTGCTAGCGAGATTGGGAAAGTCGACGCGTCCACCTCGACGCGTTGCGGCGAGGAGCGGAACATTGACGCGTCCTCCTCGACTAGTGGCGGAGAGGAACAGAACGGCGACACGTCGCGTCGCGGCGAGGAGCGGAACGCCGACTCGTCCTCCTCGACTAGTGGCGGCGAAGAACGGAACAGCGATGCGTCACGTAACAGTGAGGAGCGGAACACCGACGCGTCCTCCTCGACTAGTGGCAGCAAGGAACGGAACGGCGACGCGTGACCATCCGTGCGGTGCAGCGAGGGGCTCCTAGGGCTTGGGAGGGGCGATGCCATGGTGGTCGACGTGAGAGGGAGGGGAGGAGATAGCGATGAACGTGGACATGAGGGGGAGGATATAGCGATGTCGTGGGAGGCACAGTATTTATAGCGAGCAATGGCACACCTACGTAAGATATGGACTGAGCTGCACTGACTTAACTGCAGGTCCAGTTGCGTCACTGACATGTGGGCCAGACCCCTGTTGGGCCCATATGTCAGTGACCCAATGCACCTGCAGTTAAGTAACAGCTACGTGGGCATATTTGTTGGAGTAAATTACGGGGGAGCGAAGGGGTGGAAATATTGCTGGTCACAACAGATTGGACGAGCGTGGGGGGAGGAGAGTCATGCATGCAAAAAATTTCACACAGGATGGAGTGGTGGGACCGCCGGAGGAAGAAGGAGAGTTTGGCAGGCATATTGTTTCCACACATGGAGAGGAAAAGATTAGGAGACGAACGGGCTTCCTGCAGGTATGGGGAACGGTGCATAATAAGTCATCTTGCATGTCGGGCTAGGTATAGTCTCAAGTCATTAAAAACATACACGCCCCACACATGTTCATATTTCAAGGTGCACTAAATTATTGCATGCGATGATTAAGGCTGGCCATAATGGTGGTATCTTAGCTGGTATCATGCACACGGGAATAGCAAACATGCTGATGTGGCAAAGAATTAAAGAAGAGAGGGGGGTTAGAGTAACTAGTGTTCATGCATGCATTGGTGAACACATTTTTTGTGAAGAACGACATCACTAGTTGAGTACTTTTGCAAACTTCAAAAACTATTCCACTGCCTCTACTATCTTGCTAAGAGTAGGTGAAATTTTTGAATCAAGCCCTTTAAACTAGAAGGGAGGTAGTGGTACTCTACTAGCTAACCTTGTTGTGATGACAAGATAGGACATGGCACGCACCTGGACGGAGGAACTAGTCTGCATTGTGCATTTAAGTTTTGTCTGAAGTCAATGTACCTCTACTTTCACCAGACTTATAGAAAAATGTGTCAACATTCACAATGTCAAATCAATATTTTTACACTCATTGTAAAACGTAGTTCTTATACTCATTATAATCAGTACTGTAGATATTGATATTTTTAGTATAAATTTGGTCATGGGATTTCATTGATGCCTGTCAAAGCATGGAGGAATCGGAGCTTAGGGCTTGCATTGCTGGTCTCTACATAGTTATTTGTCTTCATAATCCTGTAATTTTAGAGATTGATTGCGCTTTTGTGATCGCGTCTCTTGCATCGGGGGACTATGACAGGTCTGCTATGCGTGACCTGAAGATGAAAGCGTTGAGCATCTCAAAGTTGATCAACAATCTTCAATTGTCAAAGGTTAGCCATTCGGCCAATAAGGTGGCACACTTAATCGCTAAGTATAGCTTTGACAATAGATTAGATGGTATTCTTGTAAATAACATACCGCCCTGTGTGGTGAATATTGTATCGAATGAATGTACTGGTGTGGCTGGTTAATTAATATAAGGTGGTGTTCAAAAAAAAGTATAACTTTGGTCAAACACTTTGCAAACGGTTGACAGGAGTAAAAAGGACCAGAGGGAGTATCATGCATGCGGAGTAGGCAAAAAAATTGCTTGTCTAAAAAAAGGCAAAAACATTATCATTTATAGCCGGTCGAAGTCTCAAAGGGCGCGACCGCGCGAGGGAGGCGAAGGTCGTGGGAGGCGCGATGTTTGACAGAATTAAGTGAAGTTACATCCACGCGCCGGCATGGCATGCGAACAGGCAGAAGCTATACCGTCAGGCCTACGATATGGGTCTAGTAGACATGACATCTAGTGGGTCCTGCATAGTTCTCGAGAACTCTTTGGGGGCTTGCAGCCGTTTATCCACCGGGCAAGCCAGCAACCCCATGCCGTTCGCACGCCCTACTCGTCCCCGTCTTCTACCTTACAACAATTCGCTCCCAGTCGTCCCGTCCTTTCACATTAGTTCGCTCCAAGTTTTTTGCGGGGTACAACAATTCAACTTCTCCTAACCCTCCTCCAAAATCCATGGCCTCCCAAATCTCCATGGTCGCCGCTGAGTACCAGGTTAGAGCCATCACTGGCGATCAGTTCATCGTCATCTACACACGTGGATCCGAGACGGTGAAAGCATGGCTTGCTCGCTTCCTACGCATGTTCAACAGTTTAACGGATGAGTGGGTCGCTAGGCTAGATGTTGAGTACACCACAGTCCTGGGACGAGAGAAGGATCTAAAGGACGAAGAGAGGAAGAAGCTCGCCGTGATCCAGGTTTGCGTACATAATGTTTGCTTGGTCTACCACATATGCCATGCCAACATTGAGTGCCAGGATTTTAAGAACTTCCTCAAGGACAAAAGAGTGAAATTCGTTACTGTAGGCTTTAAGAATGACAGGGATGTCCTGCATCCGATAGGTCTCGTTGTAGGCCAGCCCTTTGATATCCAGAAGGCAAGCCTGGTGTCCTCCTCTCAACCTTCAATGCTGACCCTGGCAGCAGCCATGATTGATCCTCCATATGCTAAACCGAAGAAACCTCATCACGAGTTTCATCATGCATGGGAGTCGAAGACATTAGATGAAGATCACATCCTATACGCAGCAATGGATGCCTACCTTTGTTTAAATATCTACAAGGGTTGGATGAAGAAGCAGAGCCCAGTGTCCGGTTCAAGAAAAGAAGTGTCGGCGAAGAGGAAGAGGAAGAGGGACGAGGACGAAGTCGAGGACGTGGACTCGGACTCCGAGTAGGTGGCAGTGCCGTCGCTCATGCTGGTTCTACTGCAGTGTCAAGCGGACTAGTTGCTTAGTTTATTTTCAAGGGTGTGTTGTGCTGAGGCCCCAGCAGAACTATGTTTATGTTCTTTCTCGTTATTTAAACTCTTTAGTATGTAAAGTAGTACTAGTACTATGTCTTACTACTGTTCTTCTTGCAGTTGGTACTACTGTTCGTATCTTCGTGTTCCTACTGTACTTAATACGTTCGTACTAGTAGTATAATTTGGGTCAGTCGATTTGTGAAAGAAGTTCGATGGAGTGAAGGAAGAAGACGACAGAAGAGGTGGAAGAAGCCCTTCTAGCCATCCATGTTGCATCAAAAGGCTCACATGAGTCAACTAACCCAAATTGCTCCTTCAAATTGCAGGATCCACGTGGCATTCAAGGTCTCGAAGGTAGATTCCACGTCCGCACCCGGTTTGCAGGCTCGACGCGTGCGCGACCGGCTTCCGCCGTGACAGCCACCATGCGCGCCTCCCCCGTGCGGGCGGAGACGACAATGACAAGCTAGTTCCTCCTCGTCGGCATGCTGGAGCACGCGCTCGTCCTCCTCTTCGTACGTTGCGTGCATACACGCGGCTCCACCAGTTGCTCGCGTGCTTGGTAGTGCGGCGGCATCACGAGGAGGGACTGCAGACGACGTGAGTGGGCGAGCCTTCGGCTTCATGGCACAGGGATGGCGGCGACACGGCGGTGATGTGCGAGAAATTGTTGGCCAGAGCAGGCGGGCGCCGGCATGCGCAACGGCGGTGGCGGCATATTGATGAGTGCGCGTGTGGGAGCTTACTTTAGTTTTATATATAAGGTTGGTCAAACTTAAAAGAAAACCGTACTAGTACACGTAAACATTAGACTTAGGCAGCGCTTTTATTAGTTAGTACCACAGCCACGATACGGAATCCTGTGCAAGCGCGTGAACCGCGGCCGCGCGGTCGATCGAACGGTGCGTCACCGTGTCGCGCTCGAAGGACATCCACCGAACCTTTTTGTGTGTGTGAAAACAATCCTCGAATATTACTCAACTGTTTTCCTGTGAAAGTTCTTGACGCTGCAATATTTCCATATATGTGAATTTAGCTCTAGTTCGTGTTTATTTGGATTTGGACGTCTTAGGTGCGCCCTAGTATTTTTAATACTAATTTTGTGTGTGTGACTGAGAGAGAACGTGTGTATGTGTCCATATGTGTGTTGTGGCGGAAGGCAATGTGGAGACGGCGTGCGTGTGATACAGACATAGAGAGGTGTGAATGTGCAAATGATCATGCATGAGTGAGACATAGACAGATGCCGATACGTTGTGTATACATGAGAGAACGGTCTTCTAGTTTACTTTTGTGTTTGTGTGTGTGTGTGAGAGAGAGAGAGACGGAGAGAGGAGCATCCATAACACAACAACCATCTCTCTCGATTCGTCCGTCCCTCACACGGTCGCATGCAACACATGCATCAACGCGCACATTTTGACACCTCACCCGGCCCCTGCCCACCTCAAGGCCCGCACAATCTCTTCGTGAATACCCATTTCTCTCCTTAGGTTTGTTTTCTCTCAATATCACACACACACACACACGCAGCACAACACACACACACACTCCCCCGAGCACACAATTCATCCCCATCAAAGCTTATACGGTGACCACTCTCGCTTGTGCTTCTTTGCACCCCAACATGCACAACACCTCAATCTTCAAAGAGGGCATCGAGCAGATCGAATACGGTGACCACACCGTGCTAGAGAATGCGGGGTCATTTGGAAGCAGGGTGATGTGATGATGGCTGACTGACTCCTCCCCCCACCCCCCACCCCTCTCTTGCACAAAATTACCAATCCCTCTCTCCCCCGCACAAAATTCTAAATACCTCAACCCATGAGATCCTTCCCCTCTCGTCCATGTTTTTCCAGCTCTCTCATCAAACATGGTGTCTCTTCTCCTTCCACGTATACAGAATCCAGATGCACACGCATCTCATGTATATTACATGTATCCATCTTTCTCACAGACCTAACTTCTTCCTCTCTCTTTCTCTCTCTCTATCTCTCTCTCTCTGTCTCATTAGGTTTGTCTCCTACTCTCTCGTCCACATACATACAATCTTTCCCGCCCTGTCTGCTCCATCTTCAAAAGCTCTCTCTGCACATTTCATTTACACATTGGGATATGTCAAAATGTTGCTTCTATAATGGTTGATGTAGAGTTATGGTTGTTTTTGTTGCATCCTACAAAGTAATAACTATGAAATGCATTTAGATTCTCATTTGACTGGGATTATGTGAGTTTGAGCATGTTGTGAAGTACTATAGACCTTGTATACATCTTGGGATTCGACAATGATTGTAACTATTGAATTGTATAGACCATTACATTCGGAGTCAATAGCCTAATATATTTATTTCACAATTTCAACAAATGATTAGTTCACTACAAACTAAGAAACAAATGTGTACTCCCTCCATTTTTATTTAAGTCCGCGTATTAGCATTGGTCAAAGTCAAGTTTTGTAAACTCTCAGAGAGCTTATAACAAAAAATATTAACATATACAATAACAAATAAATACCATTAGATTCATTATTGAATGTACTTTCACATCAAACATATTTGTTATGGTAAATGTTTATATTTTTCTATAAACTTGGTCAAACTTTAGGAAGTTTGACTTCGGTCAAACCTAATATGCAGAGTTTACTACTACTACTCGCTAGTTGCTTAGCCGAATCACTCAACACGCCACACGGGGAGTCTAGTGTCACAAAATTTTGAGGTCGGCGGGAAAATCTCCCGCGACCCTGATTCGACCAGTGGGAAGTTACCATCATAGCCTTCGGAACAGGCCTACTGATGACACTTGGTAGGGGGCTGTTTTCATAACTTCAGGTTCACCCTACCCAGCCAACCCCACCCCGGCACACAGAGTAGTACACCTGAATACTCCCCATTTTCTATCCCCAACGCAAAATAGACTTCTCCATGGCACCGCAACCTTCATGCTCCTCCCCTTTACATCGGCGCACTCGTCCACTGCAGCGCATCTGCCTCATCGATGACCTCGTACGCCACACTGGAGCCGGTCCACCGTCATCATAGTACATGGAGCCTCTTCCCCGGCATCGTCTTCCATGGTCTCAGATCTGCTTCCCGGAAGCCGATGCCAAGCGCAGAAGTACCGCCGTCGTGGACAATGAACTGACTCTCGTTGCCGACCATGACTCACAGAGGCCGCCGCGACCATCATTCTCCTCCTCGATTGGTAATGTGTCTATTGAATCACTTAGCAGTACATGTGCAGTTCCAATTTTGTTCATACCTACCCTTCAAATTTCCTGGGTGCTATTGTTCCCGTAAAAGTAATTGGTTATAGCCTCCATTGTCCAACAGAATATCAGTTTTAATTGTGCGTCGCTCCTGTACCGCGGTGTGCTTGGGTAGGTTTTTCATCTGCAACCAGTAGTGTGGCAAATGATGGAAATGTTTTTAGAACTAGCAAGATGCCCATGCGTTGCACGCATCAAGATGCATTTGTATGAGTACTTTATCTTGTGGGAGAAAAGGATGAACGAGGGAAGGCCTTATTTGCAAATCTAGAGAGGGGTATGGGTATCTTTTTGCAAAATTCCCATTTGTTTCCTTCCTATCTGTTAGATATAAATCGGACGACCTATATTGCAAGAAAAAAAAGTATAGAGAAAAAAAGTAGACAGTAAAGGAAGTAGAGATAAATATTAAATATTAAATAAATATAACAGTAGAGAAGAGAGTAGAGATAGCATGTTGAGATTTTTAAAGCGCCACGCGTTGCGATTCTGTTGGAGATGCTCTAACATGGCAGGCGAGTGCTTTAATGTTGCCCACAAGATGCGCGAGTATTACTAGTATTATATTTTTCTTGCCATTTTGAGATTTTAAAACCACGAGTGCGAACATGCAGAGGAGCAATGAAGACCAAACACGGGATATTCGGGACATCTTCAAGGAGCGTGGCAAGTTAAAGAGGAGCTGCACTGAACCTGTAAAACGAGCTTTGGTAAGTAACACCCTTTCAATTACTTTCGTGTAGCCTCGTGTTCTTCGATGTGTATGTGTTGTAGTTTCTGTTTCTATTAAGCGTGGTGTTCTTCGATGTGTAATAAGAAGAGTCTTAATCGTCCTAATGCTTTCGTTTTTAGCTTGATGTAGGAAGTGGGTGTTCTCACCTTGTAGTCTGTTTTTATTTTATTTTTCCTTTTGAATTCACTTCTCCGAGTTCTGTTTATCTTGCTTCTACTAAATGGATCTAGGTTGCTCTGAGTATTGATCTAAAAAAGAAGTAACTTCATGTCAGGATGCAGTTCCTGCGAGGAGGGAAGTATGGTCAACCTCGAGATCATGTTTCCAAAATGAGGCTGGATTACACACAAGGTGCCAGTTCCCTAATGATGCTGGATTAGACACAAGGTGCAAATTCCCAGATGATACTGGATTACACACAAGCCAGGTGGAGTCGTCAGCTGTTCGTGTCCTCGTGGCATTAGTAAAGGCTGAAAGAAAGCGTGCAACAGCCCTTGAGAATGTAGTTGAGTTCCTGAAGAAGCGAAAAGAGCAATCAGATGCTCTCTTCACCCAAGCCAAAGAAGAGATGGAAGAAGCCAGAAATAAGCTAGAAGAGGAAGAGCAGGTTAGGCGTCTCCTGCTATCTAAAACTGTTGTCAATACAAAATTTCCTTCATAATAGCTAGGTTCAAATGTTTATCCAGTCAGCATGCCTATTGTGATGTCTGTGCATCTACTGATGTGGCACAAAATGTTTTTTTCGGGTCATGTAATAATAGCAATTACTTTCCAAACAATAATAGACGAAGCATTGGACATGGTATAGTTCACGTGCTAGCCCGACATTCCAAGTTCAACTTCCGCATCAAACTCATGTTCACAGATATCTGCACATCCATACATAATGTCCACAACCATGATTCACTTCAAAGCCAAAAAATGTGAGGAGAGTTATAAATAAAGAAAATCCTCTACTAGTTCATGCTACCAGTGCGAGCACAACAAGTCAAGACCATGCGTAAATTAATTATATTTTAGTCATTTTTGGGTTCTAAAATGCCTGCCGGCTCATGGAAGGACGTGTTGCCGGCACACGCGCGGATTCAATGAAGGCAGGCGGGGCAGTCTTAAGCTGGTTGCATGCGGCGAGGAGGCGTGCTCAGTCGGGCCTGCAGCGAGTGCGGCCCTCCTGGCCGGCGCGCTGGTTCAATGCTTGCGCTATGAGATGTCGCGTCCGTGTCAGAGCAATCACTCCCCCCAGTCCTTTTTTGTTTGGGTATAACAAAATCTCGTTTTCCATTCACATTTTACAAGTAAAATTCATGGACAAACTTTGACCCAAAGTACGATGGGGACTAGTAAACCAGAATGGAGGTAGTAGTTTTTTTTAATCAAAGAAGGGTTTCCCCTTCTGATTTTCATTACTGAAAACTAGCATCTAAATCTAAACCATAGTATTTGCCCTAGAACTACCATGTTCAACATCTCGCAACATAAACCCATACAACCTCCATCGCAAAAAAGACCATACAACCATACGCCAAGGAGGTACGTAGTACTATGAATTCCATTTTCGCTCCATACCAATCGTTCTAAAAACTACTTACTACTTATAACGCGCCATTGAAAGTCGGAACTCTTAGCTCCGCTAAAAATGATATTTTAAACATGGCTACTCGATCTGTGGGAACTGGTGAGCCACCGCGCTCCAAGTCGTTCACCTGTGGTCCCGACCATCAACTCCTACAGATCAAATTATCACGCGAGCTCACTATTCCTACAAAGGTGCTCCACCATGTACCCGGTACCCGCGAATGCAGCAATCGTGCACCTAGGGTTTTAGGGTTTATTTGTTAACGTCGCCTTTATGTAACACTCATGTGTGCGAGACATCGAGAGGCCGATTGCGTGCGTGCGCCTCTTCTCTTCGTATATGTACTCCACCGTTTGTCTGATGTCCAAAAAATTATAATAACTACTAGCAATGTGCCAATGCGGTGCCACATGATCAAAGTAGATTAATACATATTCACTGATTTGATAGAAAAAAAGTCTAGTTTTGAAATACGTATATCACTAAAAATATGTTATGTTTCACTCAAAATATATTTCTTTGGCGGTTTTGATGAGATAAGGGAGGAATGTTGTTGGTTTCAAGATTCGAGAAGTGGTACATGTCTAATTTCTACTCTTACTAGCAAGATGCCTGTGCATTGCATGGAACATCAAGATCTTGTGGGAGAAAAGGATGAACAAGGGAAGGCCTTATCTGCAAATGTGGTGAAGAGTGCGGGTAAATTGCCATATTTTCCTTCCTATCCGTCAGATATAAATCGGACGACCTACATTGCAGGATGGCAAGCCCATCATCATCACCAACTCTATTTTTATCCCTACTCTTATAAAAAGCATTGTCGGTGATGATTGTGTGCCTGCCATCCTGCAATATAGGCCGTCCGATCTATATTAGATGGATAGGAAGGAAACTATGGCAATTTTGCAAAAAGATACCCACACCCCTCTCCACATTTGCAAATAAGGCCTTCCCTCGTTCATCCTTTTCCCCCACAAGATAAACTACTCGTACAAATGCATCTTTATGTTCCGTGCAACGCATGGGCATCTTGCTAGTTGTTGCAAAAAGCCCATGTGTGTGTGAGAGAGAGGGAGAGTGGAGGAGGACGGAGTGCATGTGTGACAAAGATAGAAGGAGTGTGTGTGCGATAGGTATCAGCTTAAAATGAGGCGATAGTGTGTGTGTGTGTGTGCACGATCGAGAGGGCGTGTCTCAAGAAGGGAAGAAAAATCTACATAGATACAAGGAGCGGGAGAGAGACATGTATGCGATGGTGGAAGCACGAGTGTGCGGGTGTATAAACCAATCTAGAGGCTAGCTAGTCGATAAATGTTTGTGAGAGAAATACGAGTCGGGGTGCGAAAGCGAGAGTTTTGTGTGTGAGAGAGAGACAGTAGTCGAGAAGCGGAGTGGAAGCAAGAGTTGTGTGTGTGTGTGTGTCTGTGAGAGAGAGAGAGAGGAGACGGTAGTCGAGGTTGTCTGATCGGTAAACAAATGAATAATGTCAGTCTGGGATGGAGACGAAAAGGAGACCGCAACCAATGTTGTGTCTACAGGAGAAAGAGAGAGAGAGAGAGAGAGAGAGAGAGAGAGAGAGTAATTTTAGTGGTATGAGTCATATGTAGAGACATATAGGGTGTGTGAGAGAATCCCATAGAGAGAAAGACAAAGTGAAAGACGAGTGGAGACTGTGTGTGTGGCAGTGAAAAAGAAAGCTTAGGTACCGAGTGATACCAGAGAACAGTAGAGACGTGAGAGATAATGAAAACCGTGTAATGTATAATGATAGGGAGAGTGCGACACTTCTCAAGGGAGACGTCGAGAGACCATGTTTGCGAGGATAGGAGAAACATGAAGTGAGCATGCGGGTGAGCTGGAGAAAAGAGAGTGATAGCTACATGAAGGAGCATGCATGCGAGAGATATGGGCGTGAAAGGAGTGAACAAAAAAGGGATTCAAATATTTGAATTTGAGATGGTGATACATGAAATCCATACTCGAACCAAAATTGATCTATCAAACATGCATACTCATATGAATTCATGCACATCTATGTTATTTAATATGTAGGTATTACTGATCCATACATTTTAGTAGAACATAATTTGGTTAAATTTTCTCGAATTCAACCTTAAGATTTCGAGATCGTTGTATTTGTAAATCATATTATACATATAAAGGAGCAGAATTCTTTGTTGTGCTTTTGAAAGTATATATAAAAAATGATGTATATAGAATGTAATTCCAATTGAAAATGGATCCCGCCCAAAAAAAATAGAATATAAACGGGATTCGAATTGAGTTGGCACGGTAAATGTGCACTCTGCAAAATTTGAACGAAGCGGGGAAGTCGCAGTAACTGCCCGAAACCAAAATCTGCGAGATGGAAATCACTACTGCCTATCCCTGCCACGCAAAGCCTATCTGCTGGATCTCTATAGGTTTCGATAGGGGTAGGTTTGTAATTTCACCCAAACGTGACGTAACCGCCTCTCACCCAGATTCATACACGATGGGCGCCAAAAGACAGTGTGTCCTCGGCCGGAATCGACTCCCTCCCCGATTCATATTCATACACCGTGGGCGCCAAAAACAAACTCTCGTCGGCAAATATTCGGTGTATGCGAGATTACCGTCCTATCCCCAACCGACTAATGTTGTTGTGATGTAGTAGAAATTTGAAACGGGGGCTAAGTTTGTAAATTTCCTCGCATTTGAGACAAGCGCGCCTTGAATACATGGTTCGCCCCTTCCTCTCTACCTCCCTTTTCCCCATTCGTACTCCGTGGGCGCCAAAACACCCTCTCCACCCCACCCTCCTCCTCCGTCACCGTCCGCCACCCCATCCACTGCCGTCCTCCTCCACCATGCCGGAGCTGATACCCGGACGCCGCCGTCCATTACAAGAGATCGACCTCTCTCATCCACGGCTTTGGACCGGGATCCTTGCATCCTGTCCTCTCACTTCATCCCCGTCGTCGTCCACCTTGTCGGCGCCGCTCGTACGACCGTCTCGTCCACCGCTCCTCGCCGCCACCGTCTACCCTCGTAGATCTACTTCCACGCCGCCGACAGCCATCGCTACCGCAGCACCGTCAAATTCTCAGCAGATGTGTACACGGCGCCGCACCAGAGGCGGTACTCTTTCGTATCTGCTCAACTTATTTATCGCAATAAGAAAATAGATCACCACTGCTTTACTCTAATTTCTTGTCTTGGTTGCGGAGTTGCCTTTGTCCGGTTTGAACCTTCAGATCCGCCATGGCACGCTCAACACTATACTACCAATGCTTATGGTTTTCCCCTTTTATATTCCACACTAGTTAAATCACAGTAGAGTAAATTTCAAAATTGGGTCAGTAGATTTTTCAGAGCTTGCCAGAGTTCGCCGGTGCGATCGAAGGGGCTCGGGTGGTTGTGGGGCCTCGCCGAATGAAGAAAACTCGACGCGGGTGGGGGTTGGAGCAGGTGTGGGGGTGGCGGAGGAACACAGGCGGTGGGGGCCAGTGGTCCGGCTGGCGGCCCGTGCGGTGTTCTGTATGGGAAGAATCAGAGACGAGGAAGAAGAAGGGTTAGGAGATGTAGGATCTTCATCCAACCGCCTGAAATGGTCGAGAGACAGCTGGGAGTTGCATTCTTAGTGCGCTCTCGTTCATCATGTGTGGGCACTGCGCAACCAACATTTTATTATCCAAAATCTGCTTGCTCTTCTTTACCATGTTCCTCTTTCGTTCTTATTTAATATGTACTCTCTCCGTTCCTAAATACAAGTCTTTGTATAGATTCCACCATGGACTACATATGCAGCAAAATGAGTGAATCTACACTCTAAAATGTATCTGGATACATCTGTATGCGATCCATAGTGGAAATCTCTACCAAGACTTATATTTCGGAATGGAGGGAGTATGATAGTAGTACAGTATGTTCCTTGTACTGAAGATGAGCAGGGACATTTGTAGTGTAGAGGTCTATACGGTCGGTTGTGATGGACACTTTGAGCCTCTTTGATTCATAGGATCTTGTAAACATAGGAATAGGATTTGTAGTGGCATGCCCACTTGAATCCTATAAGAATAGCAAGGAAATGCGGGGAGCTGTGTCGCCTTTGAGAGTTACACTGATATTAACAGTACCGCACCTTCACTTGAAGAGAGCTGTATCTAAAGCCTTTCTAGCCGTACCAGCAATACTAGCACATATATTCCAGCAAGTTCCACTTTGCTGATTTTACTCTGATGCTTAAGGTTTTCCTGTTATATCTACACTATGATCTGTGTAGCTGCTTTGTGTCGCACTAGCAGCAGTCCACTCTTGAAGCTAAACACTTCAATGACTTACAAAATTGGCACCAAGGCATTGAGTGCCATTCTGGATGCAATGAAACTCATACGCTCCCCACATGTTGATTCTTGTTCAGAATATGATCCTAATGACTATTCTAACCTCGAGGCGTCAAAGGCGGATGGCTTGTCATGTTCACCCATCAAGGTGCCTCTTCTAATTTGGTAATGTTGTAATGATTGCGGGTATCTTGCCTATGTTGTCTTGCATTTCTTCTACTTTGTTGCACCGCCATCTTCTTAGTTTACTCATCATATATGTCGAGATGTCATGCCTATCCATTATCAATACATATTCCATCTGTCATCATACCATGTTTTCCCACTAAAATGCTGTCCTTGTGCATCAGACATCAAAAAGGAAGAGGGTGATTGCCGAACCTGAAGGAGCACCAACAAAGTCCTTGAAAAACATGGTGGTGCCGGAGGAATCAGACAGCACCCCACTTATATTGGCTGTACAACTAGTGACACAAAACGTAGGACCGACTCCAGCAGACTGTACCCATACTTCACTGGCCACACCACTAGCCCCACCACATAGGACCTGCACTCCAGCAAAAGGTATACCGATTTCATTTGCCATAGCACCAGCTGTACCACAGAAAAATCCCACTCCAGCAAAAAGTACAGCAATTCCGCCGGCCGAAGACCTATCCCAACTGCAGAGACGGCCAATTCCTGCAGATTAGAACCCCATTCCATTTATTCCCAGTTTAAAAGACAATGCTTTCAATGTTGTTAGGGACTACGTGCATATATTCCCATCATGGGAAGATTATTGTAAAGACAAACACCATTTTCACATCTTCCTGTCCAACTTACGTGTAAGTGCTATTATTCATGGTTATTATTTTCCTGTTTTCTGCTGATTGAACACATCAATGATTTACTTTACATTGTTGTAACTAGGCGAGGGTCAATCTGGATAGTCATGACGAGCAAAGCTTGCTTGTGGAAGGAAGCATTGCAGCAGTATCGGTGTTACCTAAGGAAATCACACTTTGATGGCAAGTCTATAAACGAATTTCCGGTGAAGTCTCCTGTGCTAAATTTAGAAGACATTGAATGGAAAAACCTTGTTATGCACTGATGTCTACTACACAACCTTCTTCTTGTAGACATTGTTGGGCCTCCAAGTGCAGAGGTTTGTAGGACAGTAGCAAATTTCCCTCAAGTAGATGACCTAAGGTTTATCAATCCGTAGGAGGCGTAGGATGAAGATGGTCTCTCTCAAGCAACCCTGCAACCAAATAACAAAGAGTCTCTTGTGTCCCCAACACACCCAATACAATGGTAAATTGTATAGGTGCACTAGTTCGGCGAAGAGATGGTGATACAAGTGCAATATGGATAGTAGATAATAGTTTTTGTAATCTGAAATAATAAAATAGCAATGTAGCAAGTGATAAAATGAGCGTAAACGGTATTGCAATGTGTTGAAACAAGGCCTAGGGTTCATACTTTCGCTAGTGTAAGTTCCCTCAAGAATACTAACATAATTGGATCACATAACTATCCCTCAACATGCAACAAAGAGTCACTCCAAAGTCACTAATAGTGGAGAACGAACGAAGAGATTATGGTAGTGTACGAAACCACCTCAAAGTTATTTTTTCCAATCAATCCTTTGGGCTATTCCTATAAGTGTCACAAAGAGCCCTAGAGTTCGTACTAGAATAACACCTTAAGACACAAATCAACCAAAACCCTAATATCACCTAGATACTCCAATGTCACCTCAAGTATCCGTGGGCATGATTATACGATATGCATCACACAATCTCAGATTCATCTATTCAACCAACACACAAAGGACCTCAAAGAGTGCCCCAAAGTTCTAACGGGCGGAACCCGCAAGTTGGTCACCAAAACATACATCAAGTGGCACGTGGTACCCCATTGTCACCAAAGATATCCACGGCAAGACATACATCAAGTTTTCTCAAATCTTTAAAGACTCAATCCGATAAGATTACTTCAAAGGGGAAACTCGATTCATTACAAGAGAGAAGAGGGGGAGAAACATCATAGGATCCAAATATAATAGCAAAGCTCGCGATACATCAAGATCGTATCATCTCAAGAACACGAGAGAGAGAGAGAGAGAGAGAGAGAGAGAGATCAAACACATAGCTACTAGTACATACCCTCAGCCCCAAGGAGAACTACTCCCTCCTCATCATGGAGAGCGCCGGGATGATGAAGATGGCCACCGGTGAGGGTTCCCCCCTCTGGAAGGGTGCCGGAACAGGGTCCCGATTGACTTTTGGTGGCTACGGAGGCTTCTGGCGGCGGAACTCCCGATCTATCTTGCGTTCTGGAAGTTTTAGGTCACGTGGGTATATATGGGTGCAGGGAGGACGTCAGAGGAGCCACGGGGGTCCCACGAGACAGGGGGGCACGCCCCCACCCTCGTGAGCACCTCGTGTCTCCCCTGACGTAGGGTCCAAGCCCATCAGGTGTGTTTCCTTCAAAAAATAACTTCTCTAGTTGATTTCGTTTCGTTTCGACTCCGTCTGATATTCCTTTTCTTAGAAACACTGAAATAGGCATCAAACAGCAAATCTGGCTGGGCCTCCGGTTAATAGGTTAGTCCCAAAAGTAATATAAAAGTGGAAAATAAAGCCCAATATTGCCCAAAACAGTAGATAATATAGCATGGAGCAATCAAAAATTATAGATACGTTGGAGACGTATCATGCACTGGTCTCGTTCCCAGGATAAGGTACTGTCTATGAAATCATATGACAATTTGAACTTCTACTTTTCCGCATGTGCCTTACGTATCTTTTTTGCAGGAAATCTGCTCGAAGAAGAATTCTGGTTTGAAAAGAACGACAAGATATCGCAAATATGCTGCCCGCTGCTTTGCTCTTGTTAGTACATGTTGTCCTGTATCACTGTACTTGCATACATACCTGGTTCATTATGTGACAGCAGTATGCATGATAGCTTGCTTATCAATTGTTCGCTCCAAATTATCTGATCTGTATGAATGGTTACATTAGTGTAGAATATATCCAATGCCAATGATTTTTTAGCTCTGCATTGTTCTTGTAAGTACATGATGTCCTTTATCAGTGTACTTTTAATGACAGGTAGTTGTTCATGTACCATCACTCTGCAGCTTATTTTCCTTTGTCCTCCATTTTCTACACATCAGGTCTATATTTACTCTTACCATAAGGTTGGTACTGAAGAATTTTAGTTGTGCATTGCTCTTGGATGTACCTTTTGCCTGTATCGCTGCACTTACATTTATAGCTACTTGGTTATGTAGCATCACTCTTCATCTTATCTTAAATATTCTCCATTTTTTCATATATTATCACATCTATATTTACTCTTAACAAAATGTAGAATAAAGGCAATGCTTTTGAAGAAGATTCTGTGGTAAACTTCTTGAATTGCCCCCCCCCATCAGCATGGACAAGGCCTTTATAGAGCATGTCTTCACCAATAATGTAAGTTTGTCCATCTCAAGCCTTCAAACTTTGTTGTATATATTTGGTTAGGCATGACTGCAACAGCTGTTTATTTTTGGTGTTTGCATCAAATTGCTTGTTTAAAGTTTATTATGTAGTTCATAAACAAAAGTTTGTCCTTTCTCAATTTAAGTTTTCAGTTGTACAACCAAGTTCCTTCTTCATACCATGTAAATTAAACTATACAGAGCAAGTGATCTTCTTTTGCACTGCATGTATGCTTCTGTTCTTTATCCGTAATCTAGTGGTGTGGTGAACCTACCCACTACAGCACAATGTCATATTCTGCAATGTCTTAACTATGAACAATGTCATATCATTCTACTATTACTTAAACCGTCTCTTTATTTGCCAATCTAAAATGGTATAAATTGACACCACACTAACCATTGATACTTATGAGTTCTTGATCTGTAATCCAGTGGTGTCGTGAAGCTATCAACTCCTTCACAATGTCATTTCATGCCATGTCTTGACCTGAACAATACCATATTGTGTTAATGCAATTTTAAACTATGTCACTTTATTCGTCAGGAAGAAATGTGATGAATTGTCAGCACTAATACTTTTATGTGCAAAACCTGTCATCTGTCTGCTTGTTTATCTTTTAGAGTGAGGAAGATATAAGTGTTGAACAAACGCAGTCTCATCATCTTGCCCAGTAGGGCTAACCTTTCTTGAACTCTATTGAAGTGCTGTCGGTTTTGTACATTATTTTGTCGGCGTGTTTATTTGTACTGGTGGCGATCTTTGATGCCCAGTGTATGTAATTTGCTGTCTACTTGTGCTTTATCATCATAGTGGCAAACTTTGATGCCCAGTGGATGTAATATGCCGTAATTTCTTTATTGTATAGTCTCGGTTTTTTCTTATTCATGATGCTGCAGTTATTTTACTGTATATATATCCTGTCTTTGCAGTAAACTGGCCAAACCGTAAAATTACGGTACATAATCAGGACGTCATGCAATCACAATGTAGGTTGGGCCTGAAACGTGCCGAACAGCTCACGGGTTGGCAACAGCCTGAAATGAACCCCGGCCCATGATTGTGCGAATCAAATCACGGGCTTTTAACAGGCCAAAATTGTCTCGGTCCTTGTTTGGCCTAATCAGATATCGGCTGCGAGCAGGCCGAATGCAAACCGGGCCGTAGTTAGACCCAACTATATGACGGGCTTTTAACAGGCCGAAATTAATATAGGGCTGAAATGTTAAACGGGCCCTTAACAAGCCAAAACTAATATCAAGCCGAATTACTAAGTGGGCCTTTAGCAAGTGGGCCCAAAAGCATAGTGTCTAGTTGACGGGCCGAATCTGATATGGGCCATAATTGAGCCCAAAGCCTCTTAAAGGGTCGGACCTGATCTATGTCGTAATTTGGCCCAGAACATGATAGGCTTTTAACGGGCCGGATCTCATATGGGCCACTATTAGGCCCGAAGCGTGGCAGGCCATTAATGGACCGGATCAAATATGGGCCGGCATTTGGCCCAAAACATGGCAGCCAGTTAATGGGTCGGCCTACTAGGGTCCTCAAAATCTTGTGGGCCTACAGCTGGGCCGGCCCATTAATGTCGGCGAAATCTCGTGGGCCTTTAGCTGGGCTGGCCCATTATGATCCGCAAGAATCTTGTGGGCCTTTACCTAGGCCGGCCCATTATGGCACACAAAAATCTTGTGGGCCTTTACCTGGGTCGGCCCATTATGGCCCGCAAAATCTTCTGGGCCTTTAGCTGGGCCAACCCATTATGGTCCACAAAATCTCATGGGCCTTTAGCTGGGCCGGCCCATTAAAATCTTGTGGGCCTTCAGTTGGGCCGGCCCATTTAAACTTGGTGGGCCGGTCCACGTGTCAACATATCATAGGCGCGTCTCGCTCATTGGATGAGTGACACCTGTGCCAACGCGGACCTGACACGTGATCTCAAATCGTGATCCTTCCGGCGATCACAACCAACTTATCTCATCCTCGAGCCGAGGTTGTTATTTAGCACATTATTATTATTACTGTTGACTCATAGTGTGACCAACTACGAACTGGGCCCTTATCCGCGGGCGCGGCTATCGATAGATTTAATATACACTCTGTAGAGGTTAGTACACTGTACCCACACTACGGAACCCATGGCCTCGCACTCCCATTCGGGTGGACCAACGGCGTTCCAACAAAACCGATCTACTGCCATGACACTCTCCCGGCCACTCCGACCCACTCCCAACCGGGCTAGTCATGGGTGGCCCCGTGTCCACCAAAGACACAACGACCACCGTCGTGGCCAAAACGTCCCTCATAGGGACCGGATCCATAATAATAATAACGGGCACACAAGGTTATGTCTGCTTACCGGGCCAGGGTACCGCATGCCCATAACCTTCCCTAGTTGGAGGCACTGGCGAGAGGCACGGCAATAGACCCAGTTAGGACCTTCCCATAAAGGTAAGCGTGGTTGCACTGGTCAGTTCGATATGGTGGCACTATGACTCAGCCAACAGTTGTTCAAGTTCAATTTAATCCGGTTAAACTTGAATGCAAATATGTTGAGCCATGATAAAATAACCTGATGCAACTACAATGCATGAGCATGATATCAACATAGTCATGAGGGTACAACATAACTAGCCACCATGTCAACAATGAATCATTTCCAACTGAGCATGGCATAATGAAGAGCAAGAATATTACCAGTTGTAACGCCCCGAGACCGATGTGCCAGGTGTCGTCCAGTTATTCGTTGTTGTTACCATGTCATTGCTTGCGTGTCATGCATTGCATATCATGTCATCATGTGCATTTCATTTGCATACGTGTTCGTCTCATGCATCCGAGCATTTTTCCCATTGTCCGTTTTGCAATCCGGCGCTTCGTTCTCCTCCGGTGGTCAATTCTACCTTTCTTTCATGTGTGGGGTTTAAACATTTCCGGATTGGACCGAGACTTGCCAAGCAGCCTTGGTTTACTACCGGTAGACCGCCTATCAAGTTTCGTATCATTTGTACTTCGTTTGATACTCCAACGGTTAACCGAGGGACCGAAAAGGCCTCGTGTGTGTTGCAGCCCAACACCCCTCCAATTTGGCCCAAAACCCACCTAACTCTCCTCCATCATCTAGAGCGTTCGATCACGATCGCGTGGCCGAAAATCGCACCTCATTTGGACTCTCCTAGCTCCATCTATGCCTATATATACCTCCCCCATTACCAAATCCGGATCTCTCCCCGTCCAACCCTAAAAAAAGATCTCCGCCGCCGCCCGACAACGTCCGCGCCGAGCCGGACGTGTCCGGATCCGTCACCGCCGCCACGTGGCGCTCCCGGGTTCGCCGCCGCCGCCGCGCCCTGCGCCCCACATC